>NC_073691.1:122094213-122394213 GCF_029784155.1 Uranotaenia lowii
TCCAATTGCCAGGCCACCAAGCGCGGGTGATGTTCCGCAGGCAGCGGTTCACAAAAACTTGCAGTTTTCGCGTCGTCACCGCATATGTGCACCGAGTTTCACACCCATACAACAATATGGATTTGACGTTTGAGTTGAAGATTCGGATTTAAGTTCGTAGAGAGATCTGGCGTGACCGCCAGATGTTTCGGAGACTCGCAAACGTAAATCGGGCTTTTCTGATCCGGGTTTCGATGTCCTTCTTGGTACCACAATCAGGCGTTATCTGGCTACCAAGATACTGAAAGCACTTCACTTTCTCAACCTGTTGTCCAGTTACCACGAAATTGGAACGATTTTTTGTGTTGATTTACATCGACTTGGTCTTTCCGACATTGATTTTGAGACCTGCTGCCTTGGAGCTTTCGGTGAGGTCGTCAAGTTTGCTCTGCATGTCTTGTTGTCAGCAAAACAATATCTTCTGCCTACACTAACGTTGGTGCTAACTATAAATAGTCAGATGGCTGCAACGTTACACGATTTGTCTATGTATCGTGTGACCAACATCTTTTAAATAAGTGGTCGTGAATCTCGTTTTTAAGCTTTTTTTCCTCAGATTTAAGCTTTTTTTGCCTTGAGAGCATAGGAGACGAAAGCTCAAATCTGAGGAAAAAAGCTTAAATCTGTCAAAACGAGGGGAAAAAAGGGGAAATCTGAGAGATGTGCTCCATACGGTTTGAATAGCGTTGCCGCCGCCTGTAAATAGTACGGTTATCCCAGAATACGTAAACTTTGTACTTTTACGAGTCCGTACAAGAGTATATATCCCTCAACTTTCACTATGTGGGCTTTGTTTTACATATGGCCATCCGAAGAAACGTAGCCAAAACGAACGCAGATGTAGAATTTTCAGTAGCTTAAATCATGACAGCAGTGAATGCTCCGGCACAAAATTCTACCACACTTGCAAAGCTTCCGATCATTTGCGATCCGAACGAGCTTGCCCGAAATGGGTAGAAGAATCTGCTGCTCTCCGCACGAGTGTTGAGCAAAATATTCCCATTTCTTCAGCCCCTCAGTAAATGAGAACCTTCATACAGCACACACAGCTACGCGAACGTCACCCGAACTGGAAATGTACAACAATCAACTCACCAAACTCCACAAACTAACCAGCAGCAGCTAACACAAGAAGGAACAACAAAACAACAACAAAAACGAGATCACTTGACTTCGGCCTCTGGACAACCAGCCATGCATCTAACACAGATGGCTGCAACGTTACACGATTTGTCTATGTATCGTGTGACCAACATCTTTTAAATAAGTGGTCGTGAATCTCGTTTTTAAGCTTTTTTTCCTCAGATTTAAGCTTTTTTTGCCTTGAGAGCATAGGAGACGAAAGCTCAAATCTGAGGAAAAAAGCTTAAATCTGTCAAAACGAGGGGAAAAAAGGGGAAATCTGAGAGATGTGCTCCATACGGTTTGAATAGCGTTGCCGCCGCCTGATCTAACAGTCGCTTCACCACCTCGAAAAAAGACCTCTCCTCAACGTTTCCCTCTAGACTCCTTGAGTGGAGCAGAAGTTGGAATTAGTGCGCCTGAGAAACTATTTTCTGCCACTCTTCGTCAATGTGACAACACTGAGAATCCCAACCTTCCCCAAATCCTTCCTTCATTCTCAAACACTTTCCAACCCCCTAGAAGTAAGCCAAATGTAAAAAACCCTCGGCTCATAAATACTTGTTAAATGTTAAAAGGCCTTATAAAATGTGACGCTCTCTTACTCAAGTTAGTCGCTCAGTTTTGCACATGTTGCAGATCTTGGAGTTCTCCCTATTTGCTTTCCCTCTCCGAGAATTTCTTTGGGCCCGGCTAGAAAAATAACCAAATTGAGCGTACTTACTTACTTAATGATCCCGCGCCGATCCTCCGGTGCATAGGGCCGTGGTAAAAGACCTCCACTGTTGACGATCCGGAGCCAGCGTCTTCACCTGGTCCCAGTCAAGATTCTCGTCGACAGTTCGGATTTCAGCGGCTAGACTTCGCCGCCACGAATTTCTGGGTCTGCCTCTTCTTCGATGACCTTCTGGATTCCAATCTAGCGCCTCTCTGCAAATCTCGTTTTCATCTCTTCGCAGCGTGTGCCCAATCCATCTCCACTTACGTTCCCGAATCTCGATTTCTAGCGCCTTTTGATGACACCGGCGATGTAGTTCCTCATTCGAGATCCAGTTGCCAGGCCACCAAGCGCGGATGATATTCCGCAGGCAGCGGTTTACAAATACTTGCAGTTTTCGCGTCGTTACCGCATATGTGCACCAAGTTTCGCACCCGTACAGCAATACGGATTTGACGTTTGAGTTGAAGATTCGGATTTTTGTTCGTAGAGAGATCTGGCGTGACCGCCAGATGTTTCGGAGACTCGCAAACGCAAATCGGGCCTTTCTGATCCGTGTTTCGATGTCTTTTCTGGTACCACCATCAGGCGTAATCTGGCTACCAAGATACTGGAAGCACTCCACTTTCTCAACTTGTTGCCCAGCTACCAGGAAACAGGAGGGATCTCCTGTGTTGATCTCCATCGACTTGGTCTTTCCGACATTGACTTTGAGACCTGCTGCCTTGGAACTTTCGGTGAGGTCGTCGAGTTTGCTCTGCATATCTGGTTGTGTTTGGGCGAGCAAAACAATATCGTCAGCCAGGTCAAGGTCGTTCAGTTGCCAAATTGAGCGTGGAACTGCCAAATTATCTACTGAGAAATGTAACTTCTTTGCCAGCCACTTTTCCAGTGTTTCTCCGATGCATTCGTTAAGTAAACATCAAATCAATGCAGCCGTCACTCTGATACCCAGAGATGGAACATTGTTTGCTTCTTGCTAGTGCTGTTATTATTGTTTTCTACGAAAGAATGTGCGTCAATTTTTGAAGCTACGAGCTTGAAGGAGCATCAATAACATCAACAACAACAGAGTGCACTTGTGTAGGCCAAGCCAATCTTTAAACGATCGGTGCCCGGACGGTACGGACGGTTTGTCTCTGAGAAGGACAAGCCGAAAATTTCTTTTTCCTTTTTTTTCTTCCTACTGTTTTCTTCTGAACTGGCGTACTTCTTTCCCTAAACAGACAGCAAGCTCGGTATCAAAATTCTCATGAACCAAATTCGAGTCTCTCGTGATCCTGTTTCTCAGACTCGCTCATGAATGTTTTTTAATACGAGCAGCAAAGAAACCTTCGTCGTAGAATCGTTTTAGTTACTGTTCGTGATTGTATTGAACACAAACGAATAGCGAGCCGGCGGCGAAGCATTTTCGTGTGCGTTTCGAGGAGTGAGCGATTTTTATAGCCCTTGTTCATGAGCCCTGTTTTTGAAAAAGGTGACAAACAGGATGTGCGCAATTATCGAGGTGTCACGTCGCTTGCTGCCTGCTCGAAGGTTTTGGAAAAGATCGTTAATGATGTAATGTTGAAAATCAGCATTGATTTTTTCCTAAACGATCAGTTACCTCAAACTTGACAGGAATTTCCAAAACACTGGCGACAGCAGCCCTCTCACGGGCCATGTCGAATATCTCGGCGATCCGCTGCAGCAAAAGAAGGGTCCTGGCGAGTGTGACCTCGTCCATAATGCGGTACGGAGTGGCAGCCTGGAAGACAATCTTGAGCAGGCAGTGTGCAGCGGCTGATGAACCTGCAAGTAATCAGCGCAAACCGAACGGTGTCCTCGGTAGCTGCTGATGTTGTGGCGGGAGTCATGCCCATCTCGGTCTTGTTAGAGGAAGATATCTTCTGCTACGAGCACAGGTACATGCCCTATGTGTGGAAACATGCCAGAGAGACCTCGATGTCCAACTGACAGCACCAGTGGGACAGCTCAGAACGTGGCCGGTGGACCCATCGTTTGATCCCTAACGTCGGATCCTGGATGTACCAGAGACATGGAGAGGTGGATTTCTGCATCACACATTTTCTGACTGGAAAAGGATGCTTCATGCAGGACCACCATCGGTTTGGACACGTGGCCTCGCCATTCTGCTCAACCTGCGGTGGCACAGTAGAGATACCAGAGTGTTCAACCCGCGAGGTTCGAAGGGGTATGCGATATCATGCGACAACATCGTGCGGAGGATGTGTGAGGATGCCAATACTTGGCGCGTGGTTAGCGATGGGTTCACCCGGATCATGACTGCCCTGCAGAGGAGTTGGAACCAGCACCAGTCCTCGACCGGTGTAGGGTGATTCCTTCGTCGGGAAGCATCTGAGTAGTGTGCGGAGTACTCTCGGGTAGAGTACTGCGTCGTCGTCGGATGAGCCACTCGAGTCGAGTAGGATGACATCATCGTCGGGATTCATTTGAGTCGCAAGCGTTAAAGATCTGCTGCTGCGACAGGCGCGAGTCCAGGATAAGCTGCGATTCGGCACACGGCCGCACGGCGGGCAAAAAGCTTAGGGTTGCCATCCAAAAGAGAGGAGGAACACCGGACCACGGTCGGAGAAGAATGCCCTTTTGGCTGGGGGCATTCGAGTAGTATGCGTCCGATCCTAGCAGTAGAGCATACAAAGATAAGACTCTACCTTCTGCGTATGCCGAGCTGTTAGGTACGTCGCGAACGTTGTGTAGGATACCTCCACCGACGCGGAGTATCTGAGTAGAACGCGCTCCCAACGAGGGAAGCTTCGGGGATAAGACTTACTCTCGGGTAGGGTGACTTCACGGCGTCGGCGGGTGAGTCACTCGAATCGGTATAGGATGACGTCTTCGCCGGGAATCATCCGAGTAGTTTCGTAAAGCCCCGGACGTGTGCTATGACAGACGCGTGTCCAGGATAATCTGCTCTCGATTCGGCACACGAACGGGCTAGGAGAAGAGGGCCTCGAGCCAAACCAAGCGGAGTCAAGATCTCGAGTCGTTAAAGGAGAGGTCTTTGGTCTCTTGCAGTGGTCTCAAACAGAGGCGGAGCGCACGATAGTCGTGCAAACCAAGCGAGCTTCGAGTTGCGAGTAAAGGCCGGACCTCGAGTCGTCAGAGGAGAGGTTTTTAGTATTGAATCGTAACAAGAGGCACGGTATGCTGGAGTTTTGACTCAAAATGGAGTTAGCCAATGAGCGCTCAAGTGCGAACTTGGTCTTCCATCTCGGGTACAGCCTTCGATGCAGGTCCGGATGGGAATTATGACCAGAAGCCTGATTTGTCTGATTTGCGAGCATTGAATTTAAACACAAATGCAATCAATTTTTTTCTCCCTGATCTAGTTTTGAGATCCAATAGTTTTTAACCGATAACACAAGGAAATATGTTTATCACCTCTAGTTTTGAGATATGGCGTATATAAATTCATTAGATTTATTATTATTAGTCTTTAAAAATTTGAATAGATAAGATAACATCTTTTTCTGACTTCATTCAAGAAAGTCTTTGAGTCTTTGAAATTGAAGGTTTTAACTCGTTTTACAACTTTTTTTAAGAGTGGAAAACGATTTGACTCATGCGAATTATTCAATATGTGTGCTTTGAATATTGCATTATTGTTTAAAATTTAAAAAAAAGGTCTTAAAAGATACGATTTGTAACACTACACCAAATAATATGCAATAATGATAGTACGTTGCGACACATATTACTTACCAACACACGAGCTACACTAGAACAATTGTTCTTCAATCATTCAGCGAAATCGTCATTTTAGGAGTGCACGTCACATTCATAACGCACGGCTGTTTCCGGTAACTGGAAATCTCTGCTTCGAACACAGAAAATTGCCGCTAGTGCTGCAAATGGTTTGGCTGCTGAATTTCGCTGCCTTTACCAGGGTCCATCGACGACGACGACGACGGCTGGGTCAACAATGGAATTTCCGAGTTTATCCTCTTGCTGTTCCTCTTAGGGTTAGTGCTGCTGCTGTTGGACGACATGGCATCGAAAAACTGCACCATCGTACAGCAACTGGCAGCATTCTGGTGATGGCGTTTTTATCGAATAGCTCTCCATTTTGAGTTTCCTGAGAGCTTACCCGGGTTTCCGTGCCGCCAAGTTTACCAAAAATGTGTGCCCTCCTATTGTGAAGAACGAGAGAAATAACATGCATGAGAAAAATTAGTACAGCGCGGAAACAAAATTGCAAGAATTATTTTTTATTTGATTTGGAAAATTATTTTCCAACTGTTTGTACAGACGACGATGGTAGCTGTTTTTCGATTTCGGAACATTTTTTCCGCATTTTCCGGAGTACGACAATTGAAAGTATGAATAGAGGTAAGGGGGAAAGGCATCAATATAAAAGAGCTTCGTACGTGATTTCCCGTTTATTATTTGGGGTTGCTGATTTTTTCAACGGCGAAAGAGGAAGCAAAAATTAAGGCAAATAAGAATGTCAGCAGCTTTTGATATTTATCGCTCTGAACTAATTACCCCAATTATTCTAGCAAAAATTGGAAGGTGCTTTGAATTTTAATTTTCCCAAACTTAAGGATCTTCAGTGAGCGAAGTCAACTTAAATTCAAGCGATATAATTTGAAATTGTCCCAAAGTTCCATCGCAGTTCAATATTGGGTTGCTAACCTCAGTTGCCCCAGATGATACCAAATGTCTTTCCATCCCACCGAAAATCACAAATTTATCTCGGTGATTCGTACAACCCCCGAATTCCACATAAATCCCATCAGCCAGCTATCGTAAAACCGAGATTGGCAGTAAAGACAACAGACAGCGAAAACCATTATCGTACTTATTCTGGAGGGTGAAAAAAAAAATCAGTGTACAGGCTCCGTGATCCGACAAATGGGCCTTTATGAACTTTCTCCCCACACTCGCAGACGGGGTCGGTTGGTTGGGTGAGAAAATTCAGGAACCCAAAAAAAGAACTGCTACTGAAAATCCGTTTCGGAACGTTAGAACGACGTCGAAGTGTAACTGGTGTTACGAGGCTTAATCCAATCGGGTCTAACTGGAAAAAAATCATAAATCAAGCGGCTGGAAAATCTCAGCTTTATTCGAACACCTACTTATACGTCGAGAAAGGAAAAAAACGTAACTATAATCTTCGGTATCGGCACGATTGAGTTAAGATTACAGTGGCTACAAAGGCATGTTCTACACCTTCAGGAATGAAATGGTAAGGTTTAGGTTTTGAGGAACTGTTTCTGTAGGCTTATTTACTCTTGAAATCGAAACAGAGAACAGTACGATTTACACAACACGCTGTCGTATTAAAGAAGCTTAGGGTAAATGATGTTGAGTGGAACTAGCCGAAATTTGGTCTTTAGCGGAACTTTTTACTTTTCCTAAGATTTAGGAAATGTTAAAAAAAAAACACTTCACGCAAGATCATTTTATACAAGCTTTGTAATTATTGCTAAAATTTATGAAATGAAATAATATTTTTAGCAGCTTGTGTGGATGTAAACAATGCACTTTGAACTAAATCCACTCAAATTTTCATTAAATTCTACCCAACGGTTAAAAAGTTAGAGCAAAATTATAGTATGGCAATTTCATCGTGGACACCCTTGTTGAGAAATTCGTTGAATTTTGAAACCGTTAGATAAAAAATTTCGTATAGATATTCAAACTTCTTATCTCAGACGTAAATCAGTGTTCTGTTTTTTTAAATAAAGAAATACATTTTTGGTTAAACAATCTAGATTTTACACTTCTTTCTTCGCTTATGCTTATTTGAATATATGCTGTGGTGGTATAAAATCAACTGATTCAGAAATAAAAACTGATTTCACATTTTATGGTAACAAATTGATGAAAAAGCTTATGATATTCTATATAAAATCCAAAAATATTGTCATATTTGCAAAAACAAATCCACAAGGGGGGGGGGGGGTGGGAGGAGGTCTCTCATATAAATGTAATAAGTCTTCATAATTCGAGAACTGATAAAGCAAATCAAACCAAACTTGGCATGGGTGGGTATTTGGGTGTGAGGAATGTTTCAAAAACTATTTGGAACCCCTCCCTCCTTCCAGTGAGGAGATAGAAAAAGGGAAGGGGCCTACATTACATTTTTTTACATAACTGGAGAACTAATCAAGCTAATGGAACCAAATTTGACATGGGAGGGTATTGGAGCTCGAGAAATGGTTCTATGATTATTTCAGACCCCCCCCCCCTTCCAGTAGAGATACAGGAAGGAAGTAGGGGGGGGCTTTCATAACTTTTTTATTGCAAAACTTGAAAACTCTTCGAGAAATTGGAACGAAATTTGGCTTGGAAGGGTATTTGGGTACGATGAATAGTTCCTCTCTCCTTCCAACGAGGAAATAGAAAGTGGGGAGGGGGCTCTTTTATAATTTTCAGCATTACTACAAAACTAATCAAGCAAATTAAACCAAACTTGGCGTGGGAAGGTATTTGATTTCGAGAAATGTTTCTATGATATGTTGAGAACCCTCCATTCTTCCAGTCGGAGAAGAAGGTTGCTTCTTTACAATTTTTTACATCACCCGAGAACTTACCCAGCAAATGGAACGAAACGTATCTAACAAATTGATCCAAATATGACATGGGAACAATCATACAATCGAGCTAATGGAACAGAATTTGGCATGAGAGTGTATTTAAATACACGGAATGTTTGATCATGATCCCCTCCTTTCAGGTAGGGGATAGGTAGAAAGAGATGCTCCGACACAAATTTTACAGCATAACCCGACGACTAATAAAGCAAACGAAACCAAATTTGACATGAGAGGGTATTCGAGCACAAGAAATGTTTTTTTCGGTGGCTTAGCACCTCTCCCTCCATTCAGTGGAACGATAAAAAGTGGGAAGAGAGTCACTCATACATTTTTATAATAATCGAGAAAATGAAACCAAATGTTATGTTAAGCATATTTGTGTACAGGCAATATTTCTTCGATGATTTGAGACCCCTTTTTCTTGCCAGAGGGGAGATATAAAGTGGGGAGAGGGTCACAATTTTTTTGAATAACTCGAGAACTTATCGAAAATGGAGCCATATATGACATGGGATCGTATTTGTATACAAGAAGTGTTTTTCTGATGTTATGAGACCCCCGTTCCTTCCATAATGGATCGGAATGGGGAAGGCAGTCACTCTCACAATTTAAATAATAATTCAAGAACGAATAGGTAGAATAAGTTTCCCGTGACATTGTTTTGTTACATAAAATGCTTCTTTGATAGTTTTGGTTTGAGACCCTCTCTATATCAAAGAGGGACGGCAAAGATTCCATATATAAAAAAAAATATTTTGGCATTAGCTTTAAACTTATGAAGCAGATAAATCATAAAAAGGATCAAAACACGGATTTAAAAATAAGTAATTAAGATTCCAAAATAAAAAAAAAGTTGCAATTTTATTTTGAAAAAACATTTTAATGATTTTGAAATTGAATTGAAAATTTTATGCAAACAAATGAAAAGTTAAATACTACAAATTTAAGTTAAGTACCACAAATTTCAATCATTTTTGGATGGTGTAGCAAAGCACACCAGGTCAGCTAGAATATGTATAAATGGATTTCTGTCTGTCTGTTTCCTATAGACTGGGAAACTACAGAACCGATTTATGTGAAATTTGGCGGATGGATGTATTGGAGGCCTGGGGAGGTTCCTACTATGGTTTGAGACCCCTCCCTCTCACAGGAAGGAGGGAAGGGGCCTCCTAACTAAAACACAAATTTTCGCATAACTCTAAGACCGATCAAGTAAATGGTATAAAATCTGGCGTGGCGTGAATCAAATTTGGCATGGAAGGGTATTTTGATATGAGGAATGTTTCTTTGATGTTTGGGCTACGCGCCACCGCCAGTCATCAATACTGTAGTGGTTTAATTTATCCAATTGTAAAAAAAACACAAAAAATAGCCAGACTCGAACCTGCGACAGCAGCGCGAGAGTTCTAAGCGCTACCACGACACCAATTCAACATGTAAATCAATGACCAAATTTAACTATGTACTGGATATCGTTTTTGTATTGATTTTGATTTTTTTTATTTGATTTAGAAATACGGAAAATATCATTGTGTCATAAGTATCCTAAGATAATTTACACTATGGAAGAAAGGCTCCAATCCCCTTATAAGTGTATTAAATCGGGGTTTTATTACATGTGTTTTGATTTGGGAAATCGCTTTTTACGCGCCATGTAAATAAAGGATTTTTTTTTACAAAGATCAATTGAAAATGAAGCAGATTTATAAAAAAAAATGCTCTCCTTTAAAAGACACATTCCAGCGGAAGCCACTGCATTTTCCGGTAACGGGAAGCTATCCAATAATGTTTCTTCCGATGACTTTTTCCCTTGATTTTTTTTTCTACCATCGATAATGCTACATTAGCGAGGGCAATGGAATGAAAGAAAATCGATTTACCCTATCCAAAATTTATCCCGTGTTAAACTTGACTCAATAAAGCGAAATAAAATACTTTTACACTCGTATTTGGCTTTCGACAGTCATGCGTTTGCTATTGTGGATTTATAAATGTGTAATTTTTTTTTTTCAAAAACGACATTCCCAAAAAGAAGGAAAAAAGTCGTAAGTAAATGTATTGAAGGAAAAAAACATCTATCGTCGGCTCGTTCCTACTCGAGCATGACGTGTAACTTTAATTTCAGGGAACCCTTTTTTCCATACACCGAGCTAAGGTTACCGAGCATGGATTTGTGCTGCCAAATGGGATGCTGGGTTGGAAACGTCAGAGCCAACCTTTGGGATCTCGGAGACGCAAGCCGAGAAGTAGGTATAAAGAAAAATATATCTCGGTAGCGCCTAGCGATAACGAGCATGGCAAATGGATGGGAAGACCCACCAATGTTACGCCAAATTGAAAATGAGATCACCGGAAAGAAAGTTTGTCCCCGTTCATCTGAAAATGGCTTGAGTGGGGGAATGATGGGCGTGGAATCAACGGGTGAACGCTCCGGTAAAGGTTAGTTTAATACCGCCTTAAAATAGCCATTTGAGCTGAGAGGTTGGAATTTTTCAAGTGTTAACAAATTGAAAAGTTTATGCTAGAGGAAAGTGAAAAATCACCATGAAATCGGGCTAACGAAGCTGAATTGGGAATTCTTGATTTTTTTTATTAAGCGTTGCACAAACGCTTGAAAAGATTTTCTTTTAATTTGAAAACCAGTCCTAACTTTAAACCAAAGCATGACTTAGGCACATATCTATGTAACTTTTAGTTTTTATTTACGGTAGAAGGTGAACAGTTCAATTACTTTAATCTAAATGAACGGTCAAAAATGAAAGTTCCGTGCAGCTTCTGCTGCTAGAAATGCCGTTCATAGTATACCTACAAATAAAACATCGTCTCGGTACACAATCCTTAACTCCGGCTTAACTTGTCTCAGGCAATTTTCAAAATTCTAGTTAATTTATCAAACCAAAACACCTGAGCCAATCCTTTCCTGGAGCTATTTGAACTGATTCTGAATCATAAATTTTACTACAGATGAGCCCAAATCTATGGGTCGAAATTTCCGGTTTAAGCGTTTTCTACTGCCTTCTCTCCGAGGAAAGCCCCTTCCGAACATTCCGAACATTACCACGGGATGGTATCAGCAGCTATTCGAGGAACGAATTGGAATCAAAATGACTTTATTTAATCCATCGCACGCCTAATCGCTTCTTCAGAAAATGAAAAAGTGTGCCCATAGAACATAAATCCTTCGGGGAATCACGTTTCGTTGAGAAATGTGTTAACACCAACCTCTTTCAATCGGAGAAGATTATGCTAAAGTAGGTATAGGAACGACCAAAATATACCTCTTGATGAAGACAAGGCCGCCCACAGTACCTCGTTCACAATGTCTTGACAACAAGACAAGTTAAGTGGTTGATAAACGGTCTACAGTGTGACTTGTAATTCGAGATGCTTTTCCCTGGCCCGAGATGAAGGGCTAGCTTTTCGTAGAGCATTTCTGTTCACTAAGATGTGAACTAACTCTCTATATCAAGCTGTGAGAAATAACAGCAGCAACGATATATAAGAATGAAGATCAATAAAATCGTGAATTCAATCGTTTTGCCCTATCAGAACTGATTAATAAAATAATTTTTTCATCTGATAGCAATGTGAACGTGTAACCATTCGATCGTCCTGCGAATAATGAAATTGAATCACATATTTTAAAATGACAAAAATCATGCATCTTTGTTTAAAAAATAAAAAAAATGTCATAACTGAAGACCATTTCCTGTACTATAAATTGGCGACTGAATTTATAGTGTAGAAAATATTTTATGGGGAATTTGTCACAAAATCAAAATCCTAAAAATAAGAAGCAATAGCTCGTCGGACCCATGCCCAAAAAGGCAAAAATTACAATTGAAGAAATTTCGAAGTTTGAAAAAGCAAACATTAGAAATAGCTTGAAAAGAAATGTATATAGATTAGACCGCTGCAAAAAATGATTTTTTGTTCCCATATGGTTTTTCGATGCCTTTTGGGTCACCAAGCATCAGTGTAAAATTTGAGATGATTTGGTTGACTCCCGAGTAAGCGTAATGCGTTTCAATTTTGTATGGAAGAAGAAATTTTTGCACATTAAATCATCCAGAAAATTCAAATAAACTTGAAATGAAGTCGGTGTTTCATTTTTGGTTTTGACTATTCTTTAGCTTCATTTTTTGCTAACATGACAAGCAGCTAAGAATATCATGAAAAAAGTTATTACCGTTTCAAAATAAAAAAATCTGAATCTATTAAAAAGTATTAAAAAATAGCAAACTTTGCTTGCTAGAGCTTTTAATAATTTCATGAAATGTTTTTTCCAATGTTATACAAATCAATAAATTTGCTGGCTATGCAAAGCAGTTTTTTGAGATTTTTTTAACTCATCCTACGGTTTCACAGCTTTCAAACAAGCAGTCAAAAACGCTAAAATTAAAAAAAAAATAATTTTGAAAACAAAAATTTCGTATAAAACCGAATATCTTTCCTGGGGTAAAAGTTAGGTTTGTGGTTTGTTTACATGAATTGTACTGCAAGAATCAAAAAACATTTTTCATTCAAAGTTTTTTTTTGTAACTTTCAGTACAGCTCTGGCGATTTTTGAATGAAAAATTTTGATTTCCCATGCAAAATTCCATACAAAACCTGGTAAAAGTTACCATTTTGATTATATCACAATTTCTCGATATAAATCTTATTACAGTCTATTCCAAATGTCTAATAAAAACAATTTGAAAATTAATTTTCTAGGTCTTTAAGTTTTTGCCAAAACATTCACTTGCAAAATTTATGATACAATTTGATCGTGCACAAAACTTTTCATATTAACTGATATGAAATTGCTTTTAAGCAATAAATGGAGTTGATATAACTTAATTGGAAAAACCTAATATTTACTCAGCTAAAAATTGGCAAGCAAATTTATTAACCAATGAATTCTGTTTATTGTATGCTTACCGATAGTGATGATTGTCAATAAATTTTTCAAGTAACATTTTTAATTCTATTTCAGCTTACAGGGGAAGTGGTGTTTCGAAATTCAAATTTAGCTTAAAATAATAACAATACCAAAAATATACAATAAATATGGAAATGGATTTAAAACATAATTTTCTAACTCATAATTATCAAACAAACTCAAAAAATAAAAATTACTGATAAAATTAATGGAAACTTCCAAAGCAAACCACAATGGAAGTTTCAAATCGATAATATTTTCGGTAAGTAATTAAAAAATTTTCTTAAATGTTGTTTCTTATTCTGAACTAGAAATTTGCTTCAGAATTGTTTCAAAGCAGCCTAGCTTTAAAGTTTGAAATAAATATTCTCAAAACACAAATTTAGAAAAAAAAATTGAACTCTAAAATAAATGTCAGATTAGTTTAAAAATTAACTTTGATTTATCGTTAGGAAAATTATATTAATTTTTATATATTATTCATCCTCATCTACATTTCTTTTTTTATTTTCAACTGTAGGGTTTATTGAAAAATGTTGCTATAGTGTTTTGAATTTGAAAAAAATGTGAATTTTCGATTAAGAAAATATTTAAGGTGTATGATTTTAGAACATCAGAAATAAAGAATTGAAAACTATGGACAAACTTGTCAAAAATATTTCTAAAAATTTAATAAATTTGATTTTAAAATTCGGTTAATTTATTTAAAAATTGAAAAAAACTTTTGGTACTATTTAATTCGGTAAATTCATTTGAACATCAAAATGAAATATGACGATTGAAAAGACAAGTTTTTTTTACCAATTTTTTCAATAAACACGTCTAACCATTATAAAAACTTATTTAAAGAATTTAATGATAGCTCAAGGGAGAAGCAACTTGATGCTTATGTTTTAATGATTGATTTTGGTTGATTTAAGCGTCCTGAGCACGAATCAAATTTTGACTATCACATTTAGTTTTGGTGATAAGAAGTTCTAAAATGTGTCGGTTTTTAGTGAAATCAATCAATGACCGATGATTGTCAAACCTACAATTAAGAAAAAGTCTGATTCTGATTTAGTTGATAATACTTCAATTAATCAAATTTGTTTTAATGATGATACATGATCAGAAAAAGGAAAATTCAACAGTTTTTCTCTTAATTTAAAAAAAATATGATAAGGTACAGCAAGCAAATTGATGACATCTGATGAAAATGCTTCTGAATAAAATTATACCCACGATTTTGATAATCTTGAAATATACTTCTTCGTAAATAAGTAGAGACGTAGAATATCATATTATTTTTAAGTTCCATATTACTTGAAAAAGGTCATTCAAATACCTCACATTCTTTTATTTTTTTCAATAATTCCTTTTTTTTCGACTCTGATATAAAATGTAGAGACATAATTCATGCAAGAAGTAGCCGAAAGTAGGGTTTTTTTGCGAGCTTCGTAAATTTATGCCGAGTTAGATAATAACGTCGAATCAAGTTCTTAAAAGAAGGAGCAAAATACCCTTAAGAATCAAGATTGTCAATCTGAAAAGCAGGTTGTTGTTGTTTTTCTTCCAATTTAAAACAATGTCGAATTAAGAATGTACTTTTAATCATTAAAATAGACACTTATGTTACTGTCCAAAAGTTTGGGATCACCCCCTTTTAGTATGGTGTATCGGCCAAAAGTTTGGGATTATTGTTTTAAAAACATGCTTAGGAATTGTTGTTGATAATCATAAAAAAAAATACGTGAAATTAATTGTTTAATTAAAGTTCACAATTATGATTCTGAAATTTTTATGATTATCACTTTTAAATATAATTTTTAAATGAATTTATGAAAAAACAACAATTCCTAAGCTTACAAACGAACCCTTCAGTTCTGGAATACGATGTTAGAAGAGAAAAATATGAATAAAATAAATTTGCATGTTTTTAAAACAATAATCCCAAACTTTTGGCCGATACACCATACTAAGGGTTAGAATCCCAAACTTTTGGACGATATCATAAGTGTCTATCTGTTGTCTCCTTAGCCGATGTCCGCGAGTTCGAGCCCAAGAGTAAACATCGAACACAGTTGTACCGCATAAGTTTTTCAATAACGATCCGCCAACTGTAACGTTGATAAAGTCGCGAATGCCATAAAGATGGTAAAACGACTATAATCGAAACAAAAAAAAGTGTCTATTTTAATAATTAAAAGTACATTCTTAATTCGACATTGTTTTAAATTTTAAAAAACAACAACAACCTGTTTTTTCAGATTGACAAACTTGATTCTTAAGAACTTCTGAAAGAATTAGATAAATTTGGATGTTTTTAAAAGAATGAGTTTTTTGAAAATGTTCTAACTTTAGGTTAAGTTTAAGGAACAAAACTAAACATTTTTTTCTAGGCAAGCTACCTTCGAAATAGCTATTGCTCATTATCTTTCGCATGAGATCAGAAGATTTGCAATATGTTCTAAGACGGCTCAGATATGAGCGATCAAAATTTGCATGTTTTTTAGCGGGTGATCCCAAACTTTTGGCTAGCAGTGTATATTTATTCAACATTTTGAATCGGATTTATTATTGCGTATAAGGCCTGAACAAATATCAAATTATTTTTCGATAGTTTTGAACAGCTTGAAGGGGGAAATAAATAAAGATTATAGTATTTTTAGAAAAATTAGATAATCTTATACATAAAAATGGAAGCGATTTCTTTGTAACACCATCACGTTTAAACGGTAGGTCGAAGAGATGGTTTGTATAATAATTTCAAGAATCTAGGGCAAAAAAGAATTTCTTTTATAGGACCTACAATATACAACGCTTTACCTACTGAAATAAAGACCATCAACAACCGTTCCATGTTTAAAGTCAAAGTAGTACAGTTATTAAAAGAAAAATTGAATCGTTAAAAAAGTCGATCAACAACCAGTTTTTTTGAATCAAATTTTGTTTGTTTTTGTAGCATCGTAGTTTTCTTTTGTCGTATTTTTAACTATTAATAAGTAAACTTAAGTAAATCTAGCATAATATTTAATTAGTTAACATTATTAAAAAAAAGAAATGGATCTCTTTAAAGGAAATTTTCTTCCATTGAGATCCTTATCGTAATCTTGTTTAATTATAGCATACATTTCCTCGCAGTAAATAATAAACTTTTGTGTTCTCAGCATGATTAAAATTTTGTTCGCGTTGAAGTTTCTTTGTTTTGCTACCAGACGTGCTGAGAACAGTAGCGTCCATTACCAGGGGGCTCAATTGAGCCTTTTGGTGTGGGGGAGTGTGGTGGGCCGCTACAAAAAAAAAACATTAATCTCACTTTTTACGGAAGGGGGGGTCCTCATACAAAATCAACTTTATATAGGACACAATCTGACTTTTTTTTACGATTTTCTTGAAAATCGTTTCGCGAACACGATTAAGTTTAGAACGTGTAGATGAAATAAAACATTTATTACGATTTATTTATTTATGGGTAAACCTAAGTTTACCGGGTCATCTAGTTTAGCAGAGTATTCAAATCATCCCAAGGGAAAATATCCGTGAGCTTTTTCTGGCCTAACTAAGATGAATGTAATTCTCAAAAGGAGTATTTCCTAAGGATTCCATTGCAAGTCTTGTTTCTCTGGAAAAATTTCACGACATAACCAGTAAAGCGCTATAAAATCAGCCTCTTGAATGATGAAGAAGGCAAGGGCGATGTAGAAGACGATGATGCGCATTCACTGATAACATCCTCCATTGAATGTATTACTATTTATTCATCAACAGCAACATGAAAGAGTACAACGAATAGGATGTAGTAAATTTAATTTCTACGGTTAGTCCGCCCCTCGAAGGCCTTCAGCAGCAGGACAAGTGATGCCCAATTGTTCGGCCATCATCATCACCATCGGCAGCATCTCTCAGCGGGACGAATCTGGCTAAAGTCGTTCTTCCACCTGACGACGATGGTTTTGGCTTGGTTGTAAGACCATATTTTCTGTCATCAGACAGAGGTGGGCCCTTGCTATCTTCATGTTAAACCCACCCATCTACGTTGCTCTCCTCTGCCAGCAACATCACCTCGAACTTCCGCCATTCAAGGCACTCAACACTGTGTGTAACCTTTCTGTGATGGCGCTCCTGATGCCGACACGATATAATTTGACTTTTGGGTGTTGTATCTTGGCCTCATCTTTCATTCTTTCTTGACGAAAGAAATGGCTGAATGGTGTGGTGAAACCTTCAACGACGGCAGATCCCAAACAAAATTCCGCCGCGCACCGGTGTGTCCTCTCAGATAATTAATGTGAAAAATGATAAGCCACATAAATTCGTGATAATCGGCGGGCGGCGATGTGGCACGTGGTCAAACCATAGCCGTTAATCGTTTATCATTGCACACGAAATGGATTTTTAAAATTCCACTGTTTGTGCATAATAAACTAACCGTAAACAGTGTCATTAACGCTGACTGGGCTCAGGTGTGTGTTGAAATATGAATATACAGTTTAACTTCGGTTATCGCCATGCCTAATGGGAGGTTTCGTTGGCCTCCGTCGATGGCGATGCAACCCGCTCTTTTCGATTCAATTAATTCCAAAAAGCACACATTGCTCGTGTCAAAGTACCCAACAGCTCTTCAATGCGGTATGGTTCAGCCTTACTCTATTCAGGGTTGGATGGCTTTTCAAAAGGCGAAAACTAAACAAAAATTCAACCATGTCTTTTAAGTATATGTGTGTCATTGAACGTTTGAAATTCATAAATATATTTAGTTTTTCAAAAGTGCAAAGACGAGTATCTAGATATATTTTCACGCACTTCAGTAAAACTTTTACCTCAACGGGGTGAGATAAACTTGGCATAGTGCACAACTTGGCATAGTGCTACTGAGTATTCCGATTATCGACAGAATAAAAATGCTGTCATAACAGTTGGCGGCAAAGAAAAAGGAGAAAGAGGAAGGTGAGAAAGGGGAAAAAGGAGAAGGAGGAAAAAGGAGAGAGAGGATAAGGAGAAAGACCAAAATTAAGAAAGAGGAAAAATGGTGAGATGTATAAGTACATGAGCACAGCCAACCCCTCTTCTGCAGAATGGTCTAAAAACTGCATACATTAGAGGAAACACCCTCATGGATCGTCTAGTAGGGTAAAACTGTACAAAACGCACCAGCTAAGCATAATTGCTATTTATAGCGAAACCAATCATTTAAGAACCAAATTGAAAGTTGACGACGATTCAAGGATGAAAGTTACGTATTATCGAAAAGAAAAAATATGATAAAAACTCGATTTTGACTATATTTTTGTAAAAAAAACTAAAACAGCAAGAAAACTAACCGCGGGGTAGAATGCCAAAACTAGTGGACAGAACGCACCAAACAGGAAGGGTGGTAAGAAATAGAACAATGATTATACGGAATGTAATTATTGAAACACCAAATGTTTAATTACATGTTCATCGTATTTTTGTAAATTACCATTCTTTGGCTAAAAATCATTTAGTATTGCTAAACTCATCGAAAATTTCGCTTTTCAAAATACACTTTTTAATATCCTTATAAATAAAACGCCTTCAAGTAGGCAACGAAATTCATTTTTTTGAATGATATGGTGATATCGCGGCAAACATGGCGGCCGATAATTTTTTCGAATCGAATATTGGTGCACCGCTTTAACTCGAAAAAGGACGAAATTTGTTATAATTATGTATTGTTATCGTAATTAGGGAGTCAGCAAATAGAAAGAATGGCATTTGGTTTTGACATTCGGGTTTTCTCAAAAGTTAACAGCATTCAAAATTTGAGCGCAAAACACGTGGTCTTGTGGGCATTCTGCCCCAATTTTCAAATGATTGATTTTTGATAAAATTTGTAGAAGTTAATAAAATACAACAAATCCGTTATCTGATACCTTATTCGTACCTATCGGGAGAAAGCAAGAGAGCGTAAGATTTTGCTCTCATAGACTACAAATCGTTACCAGCGACCCAGTGATAATATTTTCCAGTTCTCTCATTGGTCAATTCCCATTTGATTTTTAGCCATCTAAATGCATTGCTGGTTGCAAAGAGAACATGACGATGATTTTCTCACATGAAGCTCATGCGGGGGCAAAATCACTTCAAAATTTACAAACATGGCGGACTTTCTAATATATCCAATTTAAACTGACTTTAGACGACATTTTATACGTTCTTTTCAATATGCAGTTGCAATTGTGATTCGCAACACCATTTTAAATGACTTAAGTTATCAGAAATGATACGTTTTCATGTTTTCTGGCAATGATCTTCACGATACTTTACCATCCTTGTGGCATTCGTATAAAGCATCTAATGATCGATTTCTAAAAATTATACAAGAAATTGAAGCTCTAAAATGTCATAAAAAATACAAATTTTGAATTTGATGAGCTTATGTTAGGCTTTGCAGATGGTATTAAAAAAAGGCGGGACATTTTGAGTAAAAAAGGAAGACATTTGAAAATGTGTTCATGTCATGTCATGATTCATGGGAAGAATATGTTTTTCATCCACAAATCAGTCTAAAAATGTCTGACAAAAGTAATTACGAAAAAACTGGAATGAATAATTCATTTGTGTTATGAAATAAGAATATCACGATATAATTTTGAATTTTTTATTTAAATAGATTTACTGGTTGTTGAATACACTAATTGATTTTTAAATGGAAACATTCATCCAAAATTGTATAGAAATTGCATTTTTAGGTTCATGCCTGGAATTTTATACCTCGCGTAACATTTTATCCCATCGACAGAACTTTTTACAAACTTCAGGCATGTTTGTTTTATATTTAAAAAACCACTCTGCAAAGTTTCAATAATAGGCGTTGCGTAATTTCTAATATATTGCAGTTTTAATGGCGAAAGTTCAAAAAGTTCGATTTTTGTTGAGTTTTTGAGAAATAATATAGTAATAGTTGATTTATCTCATGCAAAAAGTCTGACGACAAAATGTCATCAGTGTAATAAGTTATGGATGCTCAAAGTCGAAGTGCTTCTTATTTCTATACAATTACACTAGTTTAGAAAATTTAAAGAAACACGTGAACTTTATTGACCGACCAGTTTTTTTAATGTACAGTCGGGCGCTGAATCCGAAAATGAAATTCAAAAACAATCTCAGTAGAACCGTTTTTGAGTTATGCTCCAAACATGAAATTGTGAAAAATTAATAAAGTACTTGTACTTAGATTCAAATATCTCGGACTGCATGACTTAAATTTGAAATTATTGTATTGTTGATAATAGTGACTTTATGATAGAAAAAATTATAGAACACGCTTTCTTTTAGATTTTTTTTGTATCAGTGAAAAATTTAGATGCGATGGTAACTTTTAAAAATTAGATTTTCTATTGACATTGACATTTAATGTCAGTTAAAAACGAAGATTTCATAATCACTTCAAAATTGAAGAAGTTATCGTTACTTCACCATAACAGTAATTTCAGCATTTTTGAATAATTTAACGAACCGCAGTGTACTAATCATAGTATAGGAAGAATTAAACATGGTAGATCTCTCTCGCTCCAAGTCAAAATTAATAACCCGAAGGTCACGTGCCAAATTTCAGAAAGATTCGACCATGGAAAGGGGTTGTTGAAGTCTCAAACGTGAATAGGATTTTAAGGTATTTTGCACGGGAGGAACAAAAAATACTGGCTTTTCATAAAAAAAAAACTTTTTTCTTCACTATCCGTTTGCTTATTATGAATGGTTTTCGTAAAGCTTAAATTAGGACAAATATTTCACTCAAAGACTGCATTTTTTGGAATTTCATTTTTCAATTCAGCGCTCGATTTCACACTAAAAGTGATCTTCAGTTTACTTAGTTCAATAATGCTTATGCTTATGCTTATGCTTATGATACATACACAGCCAGATCTTGTCAGCATCCCGGTGAATAGTAAAAGTACATTTACTATTCATCTTAACTAGGCCGGGCCCACTGTGCAGTATTGAACGCAGAGACAACTGGAACACAAGGAGGAAGGAACGTGGACAACAGTACCATACGTTCCCGTGATAGGACAGTTCTTACGTTGGGAGCTCATCTGCTAAATAATAGTGAGCTCCTAGATGTCGGTTCTGGATTATTCTTCCTTATTTGGCTGGAAATGAGGTTATTTCACACAGAAATCCAAAATCCAATGGAAACTTTTTTAATTTTTCGAGTTTTAAAAAAACAAAACTTTTACTAATATTTCTATTATTTGTAGAACCTTAAAATTTTGGATTTCTGTGCACCACATTTCTGGTCATCGACCTTGGATATAGCGCCATTGCTCGCTCTTGAAAAGAAATTTAGATAAAAAAGAAAGAACGTGATTAAAACCTCCATGAAATCTTTTCAAAACAATGCGTTCAAAAGACTTCATGGGAAAACACAATAGTATTGAACATGCTTACCTTTTCTATATGGTTTGTCAAAAATATTATACCACCAAATACAACGAATATACGATTTGTAGAATAGGAAAATTTACCTTATAGCAAACATTTATAACCGTTTAAGCGCAAAACGCAGAAAGTTCTAAAACTGTTGATTTTACTTGGCACACTTCTGGTTCGTTCATAGTTTTTTTAAAAATTGTTTATTTATTATTTGAAACTCCTTGATTAAAAACTAATTAATATCACATCGAATATGAATTCGTTAAAAAGTTTAAGAAAATTGTTCCACATTTAAATTTTTCGTGTTCAAGTTAGAACGTGTAAGCAAAAATTTACATTCCATCGCAGCAGTCTAAAAATGAATGCAAAAGCAACCAGGTAGAAAAAAAAACCACAAACCCGCTCCTTAAAATTGCTTTAACCAATTTTTCAACTTCATGTCGTCTTATATATTTTTTAAATGATATTTACCAAATTCAAATATGTACTTAGCTTTTCATCCGTTGTGGGAATTTTTCGGAGTTATACTCCCGATCTCTGATCCAAATTCTCGTTCGCTTTCCTCGTCCTCTCAGCTAGGCTTACGTGTTTCTAAACCATTTAATCTCCTTAAAATGGCTAAATTCCCTGATTTTTCAACACTCATTCCACAAAATAAACATTTCCAGCAAACTCCATTTCAAACGCATTTAACAAGTGCAAAATTGAAGTTCGGAGCATATGCAAATCATGTCCTTTTTCATTCGAACTCAAATTTATTTTCACTGTCAAATACTTGGAGCTAGCAAAGAGTAGTACGGCGCTGCAGAAAACTATCTTTGTTTTTTTTTAAAATTCTGACGAATTGTTCAATTTAACACTTTTTAAAAGCATATTTCTTTCACCAGCCCCCAACTTTGCCAATTGCCATTTTTTGTTTCTTCTCAATTGGCAATTCACTTTGCGATTTTTCTTGGCTTTGTGATGACTTCAGCACATGCACCAAAAGCACCAATTACCTATATCCTGATCTCTCCTCGGAATTGGAGCACAAACGAGAAATAAAAGGAACGATATCTCTAGTTATTGAAAAAACAACTTTTAGGCATAAAATATTTTCCTAAGCCAGGAACAAGAGCAAAAAACCGAACGCGCGACCGATCTTCAGTTTACTTAGTTCAATAATTCTATAAACAAGTGTTATGAACGGGACAGTATAGGGGAGAGTGGGGATACTTGATCCCCTTTTCTTATTTTCACCATATCTTTCTGGAAAAATTTAGCAACTCGCAGTCTTAGACATTTTCTGACAGCTTGTAACTTCAAGTTTCTATGCTCCAAAAATTAGATCGATACTTGAACCCGTTGATGAACTAGAAGCATTTTCGTGGGAGTAAAAAAATTGTGATTTTTCTGAAGTTAGGGGAGACTTGATCCCCTATTGAAGGAGACTTGATAAAAAAAGATTTTCAAGTTACATTTTGTGAAATTTTTCAAACAAAGTTCAATTACTCAAACAATTATTTTGTTAAAAAATTTTAAACTACAAGCATTGTTATTTTGATCATTTTGGCTTATTTTTCTAGAACATTTGATCTTTGTAAGACATTCCAGTTTCGAGATATAGCTAAGGAATCAAGTATCCCCAGGGATCAAGTATCCTCATTCTCCCCTATCTATATATCCACACGATTTCGAAATGATTTAATCTTAGTAAGGGTTGTTTTACTACAACACTACGCATTAAAGTGTTAAGTTTTTGAGCCGCTATGGTTATTCAACTTTGGAAAAATATTCCATAAGAACATAAGTTGTGAACATTTGTGATTTTTGTGGTTATAAATGTGATGTTTGTGGTTAAATGGAATGAAATAAGACAAGAAGCGGGATGATCAGTACATTAGTAACAATCATCCCGTTTCAAAAAATAATTGAAAAAAGCTGTGATACAAAACATCTATCACAATTTTGAATACCATTTCTGAGTCTGTATTAAAGAACTGAATACAAATAATGTTGACACGATTCTGATGATGATCTCGTAGTAACGACAAAGAAAAATTAATACATTACATTTGCTGGCCTGGATATTTAAACTCAACAAGGAACTGCTGGCGATTTCGATAATGATGATGATGATGATGATGCTATCGATGATGGCGAGAACGTTAATGATCTTCACGATGGAAGCTGGCGATTACGAGGATAAACCGGGCGAACCAAGAGAAAGTCAATTGAGTGCGCTCTGTTAAAGTTTTTTTTTTATTACTGCTTCCCCGGAGATGGAGAGTTCCCACAGTTCAAGTTCCGGATCAATCGGGCGCGAATCGATAATGGCCAGATTGCGCCATATTTTTATGTGTTTTTGGTTGGGATTTTTTTTTCTTATTCTCGCCCCTCGTGCATTGACTAGTGGCTGCTGCTGGTTCATTCAGACGTTGCCGAGCGTAAGTAATGAGCAAATTTGTAATGATGTTCCAGCGCCATATTGCCGCAATTGAAGGGTTCACCTATTTGGAAAGTGGTCATTAAAATGGTAATCGACGATTTTCCTCCATCGGCGTACAAGAGAGTTTTAACATGAGTATGCACTACTTTAGAGTGCAGCTCCCGGAAATATTTATGGCGTTTTAAACCTTGTACCTACTCGGTAAATTATTCGAATCTGAAGTACTTTGAAGTGTTCGGTAATTAAACATTTATGCCAGCGCTTTGCCAGGTTGTTGGTTTTATTTTATAGCTCATTAAGTTTGTTTCGAATTGACAAATAGATCAACGTCGAGCGAACTGTTTCTTCAATTTTCAATGAAACGTTTGGAAATTGTAGTTCTCAAGCATTTGATCTCAAACTGGAGTTATGTATAAAGAATGCAAGTACAGCAAAACCCCGCTTGTCCGAGAAAGTCGGGGAAAGGCTACCTCGGATAAGTGAAATCTCGAATTACAAGAAATACATGGAAAACTCTAGGCTTTTGTTTGGTTTTGCATATCATCCGAAACATAGAACAGTAAATGCATCAATCTTTTATGGGCCAAGTTCTACTGTATAATTTCTAATAACTAGTGGTCAGCATCGCTTACCGGAAAGTTATCGGGAGTAATTAGTTACTAGCTCGGCCAAAGCTTTTAACACTAAACGTACCGGAGGCGGTCAAATGACGGTTTTTGAACTTTAAACGATGATTACGCCTTATATAATTGTTTTTTCGCAAATTTAATGGCAGGACTATTTTTGTTTTTGAAATGCAAGTATTTTTGCGTTTTTAAATTTTTTTTAAGTGTTACGGTTTTCGAATAACGTATGTGGTATACCTATTCATACCGCGAGCGGTCAAATGACGGCAAACACCGTTTTCGCTAAAACTCCCTTGTTTCTCAACCGATTTCTACCAAATTTATAGTTTTGAAAAGCTTATAATTCGACTCAAATATAGTTCTCAGACAACTTTCAGCTATAATCAATAACTTTAAAGTTATTTACAGTACAAGAAAAATTTTATGAAAAAACATGCTTCAGGACAAAGGTTGTAAATCAGTTATTAAGTGCTCGAAAAAAATTTCACTTAGTGCCTGAGAAAGCTGAAGTTAGAAGCTATATGTTGCACATATGGAATTTTTTTTTTTAAATTTTCCAAGATCATGGCCACAAAAAATGTAAAAAAGTTGTGTAAAACCCGTACTATTCAATCGATCAACCGCCAAAGCTGTTCCTGTTTCAGTAGAAAATTTTGAAAAAGTGAATTGAAAAGTAGACGTAATTTGTCACATTTTGGCATCTTTAGATTTTTAAAATACTAAATACATAATTTATGACGACTTTTCAAAGGTAGCTGTTTTTCGAACTTTTTATCAATTTGGATTTTCTAAGACAATTCCTACACCTAAGCTCAGCTTTGCACTGGATTTTGAGTACGTTAACGTAAGGTTTAAGCAATAAAACTATATGCAAAAGAAAGCTTATTTCATACCGGTTCTAGTGGTGTAACTGCATTGGCGGTGCAATGCTTGGCAAAAATATGATAAATAAAACAGTGAACTAGTTTCTGAATTTTGAGAAGTCAGCTCAAATTCTTGCTTGGCAGACGGGCGCAGTGGGTGGTAATATCTCAAAGCTATTTTGCACACGAAGACGGGTGAAAGGAAACGAAAAAACAAACGAGCATTCGCTCAAATTTTCTGGTTTTACTTTCAGAAATATATTTACTATATTTTTGTAAAGCATTGCACCGCCAATGCAGTTACATCACTAGAACCGGCATGAAATTTGCTTTCTTTTGCATATAGTTTTATTGCCTAAACTATACGTTAACGTACTCAAAATCCAGTGCAAAGCTGAATTTGGGTGTAGGGATTGTCTCAGAAAATCCAGATTCATAAAAAGTTCGCAAAACAACTACCTTTGAAAAGCCGTCAAAAATTATGTATCTAGTATTTTAAAAATCTAAAGATGCCAAAATGTGACAAATTACGTCTACTTTTCAATTCACTTTTTCAAAATTTTCTACTGTAACAGGAACAGCTTTGGCAGTTGATTGATTGAAAAGTACGGGTTTTACACAACTTTTTTACATTTTTTGTGGCCATGATCTTAGAAAATTTTAAAAAAAAAATTCCATATGTGCAACATATAGCTTCTAACTTCAGCTTTCTCAGGCACTAAGTGAAATTTTTTTCGAGCACTTAATAACTGATTTACAACCTTTGTCCTGAAGCATGTTTTTTCATAAAATTTTTCTTGTACTGTAAATAACTTTAAAGTTATTGATTATAGCTGAAAATTGTCTGAGAAACATATTTGAGTCGAATTATAAGCTTTTCAAAACTATAAATTTGGTAGAAATCGGTTGAGAAACAAGGGAGTTTTAGCGAAAACGGTGTTTGCCGTCATTTGACCGCTCGCGGTATGAATAGGTATATACAAAGTGTCGGTATGTTTAGTGTTAAACTAACGTGGACACCACCATCTTGGGTTTAAATATGGCGTCAGAAAGAGAAATTGAACTTCTTCTAGTTCAGCCTTTTCACCCAATAACCATACTGTGGGGTTTCCATGCGACTTTCAGTGATTAACTCCCCTAAAAGTTAATTGTAAACCACCATCTTGGACTTCAAGATGGCATCAGAAAGCGAAATTCTACTTCTTCTAGTTTAGCTCTTTCACCCAATACCCATATTTTGGGGGTTTAATGCGATTTTAAGTAGTTTTCAGAATTTTGAAGTTCAACGGAAGCCACAATCTTGGATTTCAAGACGGTATCAGATAGCGAGATTCGTCTTCTTCAAGGTTAGCGCTTTCACCATATATCAATGCTGTGGGTGTTTCATACGATTTTCAGTGATTAATAGCATTTTGAACTTAAGCGAAGCCCGCCATTTCAAGATGGCGTTTGAAAGAGAAATTCAACTACTTCCATAGCCCTTTCAATCAATACCCATATTGTGGGGCTTTCATACGATTTTCAGTGATTATTAGCATTTTAAAGTTCATTGGAATCCGCCATCTTGAATTTCAAGCTTGCGCCAGATAGCGAAATATGACTTCTACACGTTTAGCCTTTTCACCCAATACCCATATTGTGGAAGATTCTTGCGATTTTAAGTCATTTGAAGTTCATCGAAAGACGCCATCTTGGATTTTAAGATGGCGCCAAACAACGAAATTCTACTTCTTTAAGTTTAGCTCTTCTGCCCAATACCTTCATTGTGGGGGTTTCGTGCGATTTATATAGTCAACAGTAACATTTTAAGTTAAGAGGAACAAAAACAACAACTTAAGCGGAAGCTGCCATGTTGGATTTCAGGATGGCGTCAGAAAACCAAATTCGACTCAAATCAAAGTGTCATTCCACCGGACATTAACAACCAACCCCTTAGGCTGGAACAAATATCAATTTCTTCTTTCGTCACCTCCCACCCCCCCCTCCTCCCCCGCTCTTTGAAATTCCCAAAGAAAAAAAACGAAAGGGAGAGTAAATAAAGTTCACTGTATTTTATGTAAATTTAAAAAAAATAATCCATATATCCGAAAGATTACAAGAACAAAAATCAAATTTTGGAAGATTGGAGTTTACCTTTGATATTCTCAGTTTTATTGAATTTTTCCGGAGAAAATTGCTTGATTTTTAGGTTTTATGCAATGATATTTTATGCCATTATGTTGCATACACGCTTTCGTGCAATTTGTTCCAATATATTTGTTTTTCGCATTATTTTTAATTATCCCCTCCACCTTGCGATGTTCCAAATCCGAGTGACAAAAGACGGACTTGAAATTTGTTCCGGCCTTATTCGGATAACGTGCCGCTATTAAGCCTACCCCCATTCTGATACCTGAATGATTATAAGATCAGGGAGATCTAAGTAAGCATCGTTTGCTTGAAGATGTGTTTGACAGCCGCTCCCGAAAATTATCAAAATCTTTATGGAATTTAGAAGGAAAAAATCAAAATCACAGTTTTAAAGATCAAGAGGTTCAGTGAAAGCACTGATGAATCAGTGGTGAAAGTTATAGAAAGTTAAAAAACTGAGAAAACCCGGAAGGTTTATCAGCCATATCGACTGTGATAAACAAAATGTCTGCAAGAAAAACATACAAATCCTGTTGACTGCTGAAATTTTTGGTTAGGTACCTGTGGTATTAACGTCAGCTTCCGGAAGTTTCGGGTGAGATCAATCTATTTTTGTTTTTCATTATGATTTATTAAAACTTCACAGTTGTGAAACGTTTATTTAATTTAAAAACATTTTTATGTTCACCGCAGTGCACAATATGCTTGAGCAAAAAAATAAGCTAAGTTTGTGGTCGAGACATCTCGATTTTTCAAATATTTTCGACTTTTCCCGGCATTTTATTCATTAATATAAAATCCCGACATTTTCATGCTCCTCCCAAATGGTTAACAATCCTGGAATAAACGACTATAGATAGTAAATTTTCTGAGAAAAAGTTCAGTCATGATTAAATGAATGTATTTTAGGATTTCATAGAATTTTGTAATCCATAAAAATTTTCCCGGTTTTAATTTGAAATTCCCGGTTTTTTTCCCGGTTTTCCCGGTCTAATTTTAAATTCCCGGTTTTTCCCGGTTTTCCCGGTTTTCCCGGTTCGCTGGCCACCCTGCAATACGGTTCCAGGCGATGCCGAAGAAAAGCAGCATATCTGAGTGCAAAAAGTCCAACCCGATTTCAACTTCTCATGGTTGGCCTGGCCGTAGTAGTATCTGCAATGCATGTTCTATGTATCAGATACTATGTTGAAAAGAAAAATGAAGAACGCAAGTTTTTCATTTTTCAGGATGCATACAAGAATTGGCCATGTTGGTGTTAGAAGAAGAAGAAGAAGAAGAAGAAGAAGAAGAAGAAGACGAAGAAGAAGAAGAAGAAGAAGAAGAAGAAGAAGAAGAAGAAGAAGAAGAAGAAGAAGAAGAAGAAGAAGAAGAAGAAGAAGTACTAATGATTATAAGATCAGAAATAAGGAATTCATCTTAAGCGTGTATTTGGTTGACTTGCAAGAGATACGTCAAATTTATGTAATTTATACTATTGTACTATACTATTACATACACTTTTTACTTTTTCATTTCTTTAAGGGATTTTAACTCAACAGGAGGCATTCGTCCCTATAAATACACATTTTACCTAAAATCGAATAGATCTTATAAAATCTTTATAAAGCTTTATAAAAATAAATGTCAAGATTTCTAGAGCATGGCCAAATAGCCAGACAAACCAAACCAGTTCATTTAATTTCCATCATTTCAATCAATCAATAGGATTCGATCATGTTATGATCCTTTTTTTATCAGTCTAATGTTTTCTCCATTTCTAGATTTCTAAAATCTAAGCTCGAGGAAGTTATTCTTAAAAACAACACTTAGCTTTATGATTCCGTTAAAAATTGAGATCCATTATCTTCTGAAATTATTCTTTTTAACATTTTTGTATACCTCGGATCGGATCGGATAAAATATTTTAAACCAGAATGATGAATAAAAAAAAAATTTCATTTCGTCATCATTTCGTTCATCAATTCAAGAATTTTGAAAACGCTAAAAGACGCCTGATGTGACGCAATGGAGGAAAAAAATCTTTATCTTGAAAACCACTGTATTAAAATAAAATTAAATGTTAACTTGAGCAAAACATTGTGATATATAAACAGTTTTTTCTGATAATATTCACACTTCTAAAAATGATTATGAAAATCAATAAAAAAGTTTTCCAAATGATGTGACGCAACGCTGGAATTTCGGTTTCTGTGCCAGACACTGCTTGAGCTGCTCAGTAACGATTATAATTGTAAAGCATATTTTGAAAAAGATCAGACATAAATTACTTTCTAGCAGGGTGCAGAACTTTCATTTCAACTTAAAAAAAAATATTCAAGGAGTGTGTTTGAAAAAAATACAACACTTTGTTTTGTGAATAACTTTTGAATGTATGAATGGAAATTAATAGAATTTTCAGTAAAGCTACCTAATAATGTTATGTTCACACAAATTTTTGTTATGCTTTTCAAGTGGTTTTTGAGATAGCGTCCAATGAAAAAGTTTATTTTAATTTTACTATGAACCACCCTTCCCAAGTAACAATTTTAGCTTTATTATGGTCAGCAAAATTTCGTTTGGACTATAGCATTATTCTTCATAAAAAGCTAAAGCGCATTCTATAACATCATCTGGACTCTAATAAAGCCAAAATTAGGCTATTTGGTCCTACTCTAGAAACGTCATCATGACATATCATTGTTAGTCATCAATGTTGGTCACCAAAGCTTTTAAAAAGCTATTATTAAACATGTTAGGAATTTTTGTTTTTTTCGATTCTGTGAGTTCTCGGAGTTTTCTTTTTATTTTTTCCATCAACCATAATGGTTGATGAATGATGATTGCATTATTGAGATATGATCTGGTGAAATTAATAGCCAAAATACCAATGTTTTAACCATAATATGAGCCTCTTTTGTACTGCCAGTCAAGATTTTTGGTAAAATGTGTGTGGAATAGTATCTTAAAATAAATGCGCCTCGTCAAATCTGATGGTCAATCATGATGGAATTGATGGAAAATAGGCCTGAAAAAATATTTTCCAAGGCTTGCATTGTGAATCCATCAACATGGCGTCATTTTGTGCCCTTCGATTTTGCAACCAACATGGCGTTAGTAAATTCGATTTGACGTTTCTATCGCAAGCCAACGCTTAGGATGAGTTCCTCATTTCTGAGTTGTTAATCCTTAGTACAGTAAATGAAGACAGACATTTTAAATAAAAACGGATTGGTTGTTAATCACCCGTGGAATAAATCATGAGTTAAAGTCAAATTTCGTTTTCTGACGCCATCTTGAAATCCAAGATGGCGGCTTCAGCTGATCTTTCAAATGTTGTAAATGACTCAAAATCGCATCTAACCCCATCAATATTAGTATTGGGTGAAAGGGCTAAACTATAAGAAGTCGAATTTCGCTATCGGACGTCAACTTGAAATCCAAGATGGCAGCTTCCACTAAACTTTAAAATGCTGTTAATCACTGAAAATCACATGAAACTCCCACAATATGGGTATAAGTTGAAAAGGATCAAAGAGTAGAATACAAATTTCGCTATCAGGCGTCATCTTGAAACCCAAGATTGCGGCTTCCACTGAACTATAAAATGATTGAAATCATTGAAAGTCACTAGAAATTCCCACAATATGGTCATTGGGTAAAATGGCTTAATCAGTTTAACTGGAATTTTTCTATCAGATCATCTTGAAATCCAAGATGGCGACTTTCGCTGAACCTTAAAACGCTGTAAATAACTGAAAATCGCATGAAACCCCCACAATATGGGTATTGGCTAAAAGGGCTAACCTAGAAGAAGTCAAATTTCGCTATCAGGTGCATCTTAAAATCCAAGATGGCGGCTTTCACTGAACTTTAAAATTCCGTTAAACAATGAAAATCGCATGACACTCCCACAATATAGGCATTGTGTGAAAGGACCGAACGAGTAGAAGTCGAAGTTTTCTATCAAACGACATCTTGAAATCCAAGATGGCAGCTTCCACTGAGCTTTAAAATTCTGCAAATAACTAAAAACCGCACGAAAGCTTTACAATATTGGTATTCGTTAAAAGGGATAAACTAAAAGAACCAGACCCTGATTGTTTTTGGCAACCCGCTCGAACATTTTGTGTTGTCAAAATCGAACGATTTTTTTCTCAACTTTGTTTTTACTTAGTATTACATTTTTTATCATGTTTTTGATCCATTTAGCACTTTTCGTGTTTTGTCGATAGTTTTTGTTTTTTGCCATATTTGCTATTCATGTCATTATATTCCCAAGCAACCAAAAGTCTCGTTAAAAAGGTCGAACACAGCTTAATCAGCATAATCAATGTGCTGAAGTTCCTTTTATTCAGCCCAAAATTTAAGTTCTTATTGAAACTTTGAAGTTCCATTACAGATTCGAACGGTCTTCTATTCAGCCCACAAGTAAACGTTTAATCAGCAAAAAAAAAATTCTTCTCTCTTCTCTTACTTTGTTCACTACCAGCCCATGTGGTGCTGCTGGTTTCTCGGCATCCATCTTTATTCCTCCCATCAATTGATTTTACTTAATTGGTTTGTTTTTAACTTTTCGATACATGCCAGCACGCACGCCAGTTCTGCTACACAATTATTTGATTCGCTTACTCAAGCAATCAAACAACCTAATGGAAAAAATTAGTCCTGGTACCAGATTTAAACCCGATCCTCCGAGATGATAGCCAAACACGCCGCCACGACGCCACGCCTAGATGTTGCCTTACCGGCAGCTACAATTCGAAGTGATTATAAGCTTCCTAGAATACCCTAAAGTGCAGCGCAGCGGCCAGCAGCAAAGCCGCATGTTGATTATTACTAAGAAACATTACGAAACGGCGTATAAATCAATCATCCGCCCAAATAATATCGGTTTTAAAGAAATGGAATCCCATGTTTATTACTGTTAAGCATAAAATTATACAAATCCTTGAGTTTATCTTGATATTTGATTAATGAATTGCTTCAACTGACTTTCAATGTGTGATAAATTCGTGGTAAGTGAATACAATTGGACGAAATTTTATTAAGTCAAAATATTTACTCTTTTCAAAAACAATCATTTGCGAGTTAGCTTTAAGTTGTTTTGAGTTGAAGTTTCAATATAAATTATATATTTCAACAATTTTCAAGCTCCAAAAAAAGATTAATTTATTATATGCCCTTTTGTGATGTTCGTTCACATTTCATATTCATGAAATGGCGGACATGTCTCATAAAAGGCTTTTTGAGGAACATTTTGGAACTTCAAGTCTATAGAAGGCTATTTGAGATCTAATTTGTAACTTTTATTCTGAATGATGCGAATTACATGTCACAAAAAAGGCTATTTGAGAACCTTCTTGGAATTTGAAGTTCACAGAAGGCTATTTGGACCTAATTTGTAACTTTTATAATGTTTGGGTGCGATTGACATGTCATAAATAAGGCTATTTGAGGAACTTCTTGGAACTTGAAGTCCAAAGAAGGCTATTTGAGATCTAATTTGTAACTTTTATACCGTGTGGATGCGAATGACATGTCATAAAAAAGCTATTTGAGGAACATTTTGGAACTTCAAGTCCATAGAAGGCTATTTGAGGAACCTTTTGTAACTTTCATGCTCACATTCGAGGAAATTCGGTACCAATTCCCTTTGGAACTTTTGTTCAGCGAAGTTCGAACTTTGGAAGCACGAGTTTAAGTAGATATGAGACTTTTGGTTGCTTGGGTTATGTCTATCATGGTAATATGTCTAAATTGTATTGGTCCTATTATAGCGAAAACTATAGGCTTATCTTGTTTCTGTTATTTGTTTGATTTAGGGACATGTGCTAAAATCGGATGTTTCCAAATTGAATGTTGCCAAAAACGATCGGGGTCTGTATTGCGGTTGCTTTGTGCGATTTTGGGTCACTTACAGCATTTCAGAGTAAAGCAAAAAGAAAAAATCGACTACTAATCGTTTAGCCCTTTTACCCAATACCAATATTGTTGCACTCAGCCGAAAAGAAAATGTTAAATTCACCTGGATTTTCACGTAGGCGCTCGTTATGTGAATTTTTGCTTGACTTACATGAATCACTTAGACACTATTACAAATTCACTTGATCCGTACGTGAAATCCACATAGCCGTTTCCTGTCAAAACAAAGACTCATTCGATTTACGTGAAAATCCATTGATCCGCCAAGTACAAAAGGATTTGATTAATTCTATGTGATGTTCACGTAGCTCTGAATAACTTATTCACGTAAAATCTATGTGAAAGAATTCAGTATCCAATATGGCGTAGATCCAACAGTTGATGCTAACAAAAAAAAATTATTCTACGTGATGGAGATGCTGATTTTATGTGAGTATTAAAAATTTGTTTGTGTATTCGCCATTTAAATAGTCTGCTATTTTTTACAGAATTTGGAATTGGGAGGACGGCCAGACAACCACTGTGGAGCAACGCAAATACAAAGTCGAAACTATGTTTTTACATAGGTAAGTGAAGTTCAATAGTAAGTGAGAAGTGCAAGTATTGTTAAAAAGAGTAAGTGAAAAGCAAATTCTTAAGTGAACATGAATAGTGTATTTTGTATTTGAAATAATAAAATGTCCTGCAACATCAACAGATTTTTTATTTCTAACATCTGAAAAGAACTCATAACGTCCATATTTTAATGAAATCTACGTGAATTGCATGTAGCAGTACGAATCCCTTTCACATTCTATCTACGTTCTTTTCACATACAACCCATATGAAAATTACGTGAATTCTGCTCGCTACGCGGGCTCTGTTTGCTACCTGAAATTCACGTAGATTCCACATGATTTTCAGGGTGGCAAAAATCTATGTACATTTTCACGTAGCGGTCATGTGAATAGTTTTTTCGGTGTGGGGTTTCATACGATTATACATAGTAAACGAAAATTACCGAGTTCGGTAATTTTTTTACCGAAATCCTAACATGTTTAAATCATTAAACTGTTCGGTAATTTTTTCGGTAAAAAATAAACGAACATCGGTAAATGAAGAATCGATTTACCGATGTTCGTTTATTTTTTACCGAAAAAATTACCGAACAGTTTAACGATTTACATATGTTAGGATTTCGGTAAAAAAAAATTACCGAACTCGGTAATTTTCGTTTACTGTGTAAGTCATATACAATACAACATTTTAAAGTTCAGCGGAAACCGCCATCTTGAATTTGGATGGCGTCAAATAACGAACTTCGACTTTTACTGGTTCATCTCTTTCAACTAATACCCATATTGTAAGGGTTTGAGGCGATTTTCAGTCATTTTTAAGTTAAGTGGTAGCCGCCATGGAATTTAAGATGGCGACGGATAACGAAATTATACTTCTACTCGTTTATTACTTTCACCTAATAACAATATTAAGAAGGTTTCATGATATTTTCAGTTATTTACAACTTTGAAAATAAAAGCGGAAGCCGCCATCTTGTATTAATGATGGCGTCAAGCAACAAATTTTGTTCCTCCTATTTGAACCCTTTCACTCAATACTCATATTGTCGAGTTATTTATTCCACTTCCGGTAATTCGAAGTTTTCATAGATTTTTTTTTAAACTCAAAATCAACACACAGAATTTTTCAAAAATGTGTAAAAATGGGAATTCCAATTCAAATATGTGCTATCTAATATGAGCGTGTCCTGTTTTGACATCTTGATCTAGAGCTGTCACTAAGTTTTATGGCGGTTTAATAATCAGGCACTGAGTGCTATTATAGAACATGCAAAAGAAAGCATGGAGCAAACTTCTAAGTTTGTGTTTTATTATAGTTTAAACATAGCATTCTTAACTATTTCTAAATAACTAAAACAGTATGTTTAATGGAAGATTTATGAGCGTTTTCAAAACTATCTGAAAACAGACGGTCGATTCAGAATATAAGCATTTTGCATGACCATAATAACCATCATAAAACGAGCTGCACAAAAAAAGCCATAATAAAACCATAATAAAACATCGAAATGCTTGTTAGCTTGATCTGTGTTACTTGGGTTTACATCAAATCAAAGATTTTTGATTACGTTTTCTGTTTCCTTCAAAATATCTTAAAAAAATGTATATGGTCCAAGTAATATCGAATTCAGCAGATTGACCTCCTTCAACACAAAAACAGTATATTTCACTTTTTATAACTTCATCATAGTTTTTGCGTTACTGCACGATTATAGATCCAACTAAAACAGAGTATAAACTTTTTGGGACCCTGTTAAAGTGCTTTGTAGGAAAAACAGTCGCATTTGGAGGCAGTTTCCTTTGTATATTTATCCATTCATCTTGTCAATCGTAATGAAACACTGAGTGATTTGCAGTTTCCACAGATCGTTAGCCTCCTGAAGTATTAGACATCAACTTTTTCAATTTTTAATCCTTGTTGAACAGTTTTCTATCTTGTAGAAATGAAGTTAGGTCTGTTTATTAGTCAACTAGACGAAACAGTCGGAAAAATTCATCATTTTTATCATTTTCTCTATTGATATTTTTGGATAGAGCTTGAAAAACCTTTCACATTCCGTAGCTGCAGGGAATCAATCATCTTCACTTTTACTCAAATTTCGGCTCACAATTGGGTCCTCTAGGACTTCTTGAACGATTGTCTATTAGGATTTTGGTATAATAGTTGATTCCAGCTGTTTTCGGGTCTCCCACTGGGACTTCCTAGATTTTTCTCGATCCTGCCCAAAAAAATTTGTCAATGAACTTCAGTATTGGGCGATATCTCTGAACAACTTGACAACTATACATTATATTACTAGGTAGATTCACTGAAAATTTCAGCAATTTGTTTTTTTCGATACACACTTTAACAGCATTAGCTACTAACGCATATACTTAAATCTATGAAGAAAAACCTGTGTCTTAAAGTTCGATTTCCCATGTTTTTTTTTGCATTAAAGATTCAAATTCCATCAGAAGGCTATTCCTTCAAGTTGCTCGTTATTTTTATTTTCCCTGGCTGGAGAGATCAATTCGTGATGTTGCCGGCACTATCGATACCCGTCAAAGTGAGAAGCAATCTCAGTTCTAATTAAGTGAAATGATTTTTCTATCATTTGCAGCACCTCCACCTTTGGTCTGCCCGTTTACCTCACATCCACATCCACTGATACGCTTTCTTGACCCTCGGAAAATTCTATGCAGAGAAATTAAAAAAAAATGGCCGTCGAAAAGATCCATTTACACAGCTCCTGAGAGTTTGAGCGATGAGATCTGATTTTAATTAGTGCAAGAACCATGACCTAACAAGTGCGAAAAGAGAGCAAGAATGAACGAAGAAGCTTGACGGGTGTATGTGTGTGTAAGTCCTATCCGCGAGGAAACGATATTTTCCATCGGAAAGCGATCGACCAAACCGAAGGAAGGTTGGAAAATTTAATTGTTTTAATTAATCGTTACTAATGATTAATTACGTCTGGTATCGAAAGCAACTCTGGGTGCGTGTGTATGTGACTGTGTGAGTAAGTTTGGCAATGTGGCTGATGCTTCTGCTGGTGGGTGAGCTGCTCGTGTTCAATCATCGCTTCCATTTCAAAAGCAATTTAAATCGAATTTACAGCAATTTGTGGAAACCATCATCAAAGTAGAGGATGCTCGTCGCTAGTTGCTGTTCGATGGTCTCTGTTAAATCATTTGAGTTAATTTTCCCTACTCTTGGTGCAGTGATTTTTCACACATACAATCGGGTAAAATGTCAGTCATGTGTTGGAAAAGATAAAATGAAAAGGTTAATTAGATTACATCTATTCATAAATTGAATGCTTTACATTTGAAAAGGTAATCAGCAGGTAGATGCGAATTAATAATATGTATTAAATTAAAAAATGTTGACAAAAGAGTGGTATGATGGTAAGGGTGTGTCGTTTTACAACTTTTTTCGAAATTCTAAATCCCTGCAGTCTAAACAGTTTCTTTTTTGGTCTATACGAACGACAGAATTCATGCAGATTTTTAAAATGAGAATTAGGTACCCTGGTTTTGATTTGAAATTTTGTATGGAAAACCGCGAAAATTTTTGTTTTTGCAAAATCATCGCATCTGATAACTCTTAATTTCTCGTAGGCCTTATTTTTTTTTCTTTGCATCTAATGCAAATCATTTCATCATAACATTTTATTACTCTCAAATTAAAAACTTTCTTGTTAAAATAATACTTCTGGAAATTGAACGGGAAACTGCCAGTGTTGTTTCTTTTCATGAAAACGAGAATGCTCTGCGTCGAGCGTTAAGACTATTTTCTCGCTACTCCAACCGATTCTGCCGCCTGAAAAAAAAAACGAAAAATGTGACGTTCTTCGAACAAATTTTTGCGTTTTTTCATACAAAATACCAAATCAAAACCCGGTACCTAAATCTCTGCAATAATCCTGTCGATCGTTTTGATCAAAAAGAAAACTTTTTAGACTACAGGCTTTTTGAAATTTGAAAAGGGTTGCAAAACGACACACCGTAATGATGGTGCGACAACGGTTTATTTACGTTCCCTGATAAGCTTGACACTTTACGGAAAACGTGCTGCTGATCTGTTATAGTATTAAATGCTAATGGAATTTCAGGGAAATTAGATTTTTTACCTTATTATATTCATCCCTGGCTTTATGCACCAGCCTTCGTCGATCATGAATTTAGGAAATGATTTTTAAAAATTTTATATGACTGTCCGAAAAGAGATTGAACGAAACAGGGATGTCTGCTGAACGAAAAATTTGCGATGATTAATTGTAAAAATGGGAAAAATATTGAACTCGTTCATTTCGGTTTAAGACACGAACTTGCGGAGTTTTGTTGGAAAGACATTTTACCCCGTTTGGTCAACAGCGTTAATCATTTTTTTCATCAGTTGAAGTGCATTAATAAACTGACGGGTCGTATTCTAATGTCAGCCAGGAACGACTTATTTCCAGATGAATATTATGTTCATTTTCCTGATGCACCGATCTTCCATTTTCTTTTAATTGGACGGCAACATGACAACGGAAGAGTTACCGTCAAACGGAGCATCATGCAACAACAGATATGCCACAACACTTATTCAATTTTAGTTTTGATATCAAGCAATAAAGTTATCATTTAATGATAACAAAATTATGACGACATAGTTTCTTGAATCGTGAATCCGATCGGGGTACGAAAAACACGTGCTTCGATCCATCCATGTATCATTGTATAGATCAATGCAAAGTCAGCCTATCGACTTTGCTTCTTCTAAACAATAATACGGTGTGGGACAAATGGTCTTGTGCGGCAAGAAGTTTTCTCAAATCACGCTCTTGGCTCATTTTCAACACCTTTCATGCTTCCTAATCTAATCTATCCGTCTATAATTTTCATTAATTTCATTTGATATTCTTTCTATTAGAATGTATAGTTCGACGAAATGCCATTAATGATTCAATTAAATCGTGAATAGTGTTGGAAGTTATTGATTCACATTTTTCGATGCCGCAAAAAACTTTACCCAGCATAACGGATGGCTTAATGATATCACCTGCAAATTTGATATTGCTTTTACTATCCTATACCAACACTGTTGGTGTAAAAATATTTTTCGGATAATCACCAATTTTTTTAAAATAAATATTTTTATAATTCAGTTTCCAATCTTGGCACAAATGCATCAAAACGCAAATCAAGATAAAACTTTGAAATCTTGTACCATTTTTTTGCAAATCAAGATTAAATTTTGAAATCTCGCATATTTTTTAAGGTATTTTTTTACCCCTAAATGTATGCAGCGCCTTTAAGCTTTTTCTTTGAAACAAAAAAAAAGAACAAAACAAAATTTACTGCAATTGGTGCTTTATGCGTTATGACATCACCAATATATCAAATCCTCTAAATTTTTAATCGTAATCATTTGATTTTTCAAAAAAAAACACAGTTTGTTGAAATTTACCCCTTTTGCTTAGTAGGGTGAAAATCGCATTATTTGCTAAAATGGAAAATAAATGATGAAACCAATAATTTTCCTGACTACGTCAATTTGTTGTTCAAGAACAACCTTTAAACTTTTGATGTACTAGTGGTATGATTATCTGTGGACATTGAGTTTTTAGAAGCCATTGAAATTGAAAAGTGTTGCCCCATTTGACGGTACTGTACATTTGAAAAGTTGTCACACAATAAGAAAAGTATGTTTTGCGGATAGTCACAAGCAACGTCGCAATCGCAATTTACTTTTAATTGGAACTGTCTGTTTTATTCAACCATAACAGTGACTATTTTACATCAAATTACACATTCACAGTAAATTTTTGCCTCGATTGCCTGCAAAAAATGCTGGGAAAGTCCAGCAATCGAAAATTTCGCTGGAAACCAGCAAATACTTTCCGTCTTGTTGATTTTTCCAGCACTTGATCTGCATTGCTGAAAGACCAGCAATCGATCTTTCAAACTCGAATTTGTTTTTGTTTTTGCAAGTATTTCTCGTTCCGCGCTAAAAGTGTTTGTTTGTTTGTTTGTCGTTTGCAACAGTGGTGACATGGAATTTTATCATGTTTCATATTCCAGCAAAGAAGAATTTTACCCCAAAGGTAAATCTTCTGAAGACATAAAGCATTTCGTTAAAGAAACTAAGATTTTTTTTTTATTTTAGATGGTGCAGGATGAACCAAGACTTGGTGGAAAGCGGTCAACCTACTGGTGGATATTAATTTAGTTTATTATGAAAATTTTAATAAATTTATATTCATGACAACCATGAGGGCTTAATATTGAAATTTGAAGTGAAAATCTTATTAAGAATCCAAAATTTTGCGTTTATTCTTGATAAAAAAATAATTACCAGCAATGAGATAGCTGGCTTCCAGCAATTTAAATTGCCAGATTTTCAGCAATATAGTTTGCTAAACGTTTCCAGCAATTTATATTCCTGGAAAACCAGCGGGAAAAAAACCAGCAAAATTTTGCTGGTTTCCAGCACAAAAGAAATTGCTCTGCACGTTAGATTTATTAATTAAAAGTGAAAAGTTACACTTTGATAAACCTTCCTAAACATAGGATAGCATTTTGAAATGCGTGTACCTAAAACGACAAAGATATAAAATTAGTTCAAATCATAAGTGACACAACTTGGTCTCAATAGTTCATATTAGTATAGCAATTTAATAGTACTGAAAGAATACACGAGTGCACCAGTTTTTGCTCTCACGCATGCAAACCGTTGCCAGCGACCATGGATGGCAAAACTCCTCAGATCGGCTTGTTCAGTGAAAGAGAGTGCAATTTTTTTAATCTGCTCCCCCAAACTGTGCGGGGAGAGATATCGCGCACTAAAATCAGGAGTGAGATTGTCAACACATAAGAGTGAGCGAGAGCATTCACATCCGCTGATGAAGAGGATTCCCTTCTCCGGAAAAATCTGTTGCGCATTGTGTTGAGGAGAATTCGAGAGCTAACTCAGTTAATTCTTGGTACGTTCGCGAGAAAAGATGCTGCTTTCTGAATCAAAGGTCCCAGCGGTGTCTTGATTTTCTTGAAGCCGTCCTGATCTTAATTGCAATTAATTTTGTAATAAAACAGTTTAACCTTTTAAACCAATGGTAATCTTCGGTTCAGATGATATTTGAACGGTGGTTTTCGGTATAAACTACAAGCCACCTAACTTCTCATCTCTTTTGTTGCATAAATTAAGGCGTAAACTGCACCGCTGTTTCGCCTTAATTTATGCAATCTAAGAAGAGCATTTCATTTCCACCAATCTACTGGTGTCCTGAAAAATCCTGTTTTTTGTTCTTCGCGGTGTTCTGATTTGTTGACGAAACCACCTGGCACCTTTTCTTCGAACGCTACCTTTTGCAAGAAAAAAAAATCCAAAACAGCAAACAGCAGTAGGCATGGTAGCGGGGGAGAAATTGTTGTTATTTTTCTACGTTGTGTGGTGGGAGTATAAATTTTTTTTTCTTCATTTACTCTGAGGTGTATAACTGAAACACAGGGCGCTCTTTGTTTTGAATTCTCTTTCTCCCACTCAGATGCGAATGCTCTCACACTTGCCGTTCGAGTCACTTACAGCTCGTGTAAACTCGGATTACGAGTGGAGCACGATCAGCGAAAGAGGATTACACTCGAAAGCCGAACAGAAAACAGTGTTGTGTTCTCCCTACTCTTTGTTGTTTGAGAAGAGCCGACCAACCCTGCTTGCTGGCAGCGAAAATGTTTGGTGCTTCTCTCATTGGACAATTCTTTCAAATATACCTTTTGATTTTAGGCAAGCTGGCTGCACATGGTCACAAAGTCTGTTTTCTCACTTGAAGCCCGCGTGGAAGAATAAATTGAGCGAATCGTCTTCAGACACTGCAAATATGGCTGACTTTTTATCATATTCAATTTAACACGTTCGTTGCCATTGGGCCCATATTCGGTGAGGGGTGTATTTTCTGGGAGGCCCCGTAACATCAAAAACTCTCTAACTCTAATAAGCCGCTCAGTTAAGCGACACGTTGCAAATCTTCTAGTTCTCCCTGTTTAGGTACTTTCTCTCTGCGAGAATTTCTTTGCTCATTTTGTTAGTTTTACTAGCCGGGCCCAAGAAAATTCTTGGAGCTAGAAAGTAAACAGAGATAACTCCAAGATTTGAAACGTGTGGCTAAACTGAGCAGCTAACTGGAGTAGGAGAGCGTCACCCCTTTTTTGATGTGACGTTGCCTCCCAAGAAATACAGCTGTCACCCGAATTTATTGTTAAACCAACTTTAAGTAACCATTTTTACGATGTCTTACTCATTTGGTAGCATTTGTGATTCGCAGTAACGATGTTGAAGATTTGAGGTATCATTTCTAATGCGATGTTATGTTTGCTTGGTAACAAATCCCGGAATCTTTATTAAAACTGTTATAAAATTTCCCGCGAAAAACTGTTCTAATAATTGTGTTTTTTGCATAATTTTATCAATATTTTTGTGCTATTTGGAAATATGTATTGCTGAGTTTCTATACGAAATGGAAGTAATGAAAGTAAACAAAGCAACACCTTTTAGAGTAAGGAGGGGTAAAAGTTCGAGTCAAGTAACAGTACGTTTCGAGATTATCACAAAGTGAGAACAGTAAAATTCAAAACTCTGGTGTGGATTAATAATGATTTACAACATCTAAACATTTTTTTTTCTTATGAGTTGAAAATACTCCGCAAAATAAGGTAAAGTTGTATTTTTGCATAGTAATAATATTTCAAATAACGGCAAATATATATGTTGTTATGTTGTTTTCTGTTGAAACTCACTCGCGACGACCCGAGAGAGGCGCAAATGAGAGTGAATTTGTAGTGTTCACTAGAATAGATGCCAGGTGAATAGTTAGGAAATCATAAAAAAAGTGTTGCCATTATAACGGATGGATAATCCGACATATCCATCACTACTGTAACCTTACTTGATTATATGACTTTACAAGAATAAAGATAATTGTCATCAGATTCCGATACAAAATAGTATTTCTTCATTTTGATATCACAACAACAGAGTGAATGTGTTTATTTAGTTGTTTTCAATCACTATCAAATGTTGATAAAAGAATTTCATTAATGTGTCGCTGTTTTGCACAATAAATGGTAAATCATAAGAACTCTCAAAGAGGCAAAAATACAAACCGTAAATGGGGCGAAAGTACAAATGGTATGAAGTGTCCACCGAGGTAAATCTGAAAGTTCCAACTGTTTTTTAAATGCTTTGGAACCTATGCGTATATTTTTGTTTCTACAATCACCTTCTCGCGTGGAAAACTGCTTAAAAAATTAAAAGAACTGTATTCTGTAAATCTGTTGAATACCTATATACAATTAGTGAAGAACTCCGGATTCGCACAGGTTGTTCGCTCATAATTTGTATTTGTAAGATTTGGATTTGTATCAGAGCAAACACAGAAAGTAAAGATTGATACAGCTAATTACTAAGTCTTTCATAACAATCGACACGATGAATGGCTGAAAATACGAAAAAGACTGCTTCCAAATGCGACCATTTTCTCTGCAAAGCACTTCAATAGGTCCCGCAATGTTTATACTCTGTTTAAATTGACAAAAAGACAAATGTGTTGTTTTTCTGCCGAAGGAGGAAAATCGGCTAAATTTGTTACAACTTCGGCCAAATCTAAAATTTTGAGTTACTTTGAAGGTCAAGCTTCAGGAAACAGGAAACGAAATCAAAAATAGCATTGATTGTTCAAAGTATGCATAATAGATGGCGCACGTGTTGTCAAAAAATCGAAGTTCACAGAACTTTACAAAAATATGTATACGTAAACATTACATTACCAGGTAACTTCGCTAAAAATCTCAGCAATTTACATTAGTGCATTCAAAAGTTCTTCACAAAACAAAGTGTTGCATTTTTTTGAATACACTCCTTGACCTTAAATACAAAATGATTTAAATTATCCTTGGAGACTTGCAGTAATCTACTTAGTACCAAACTGCTCCACAACCTACTTATACTCTCCGTAGTACATATTCAGGCCCTACCGCACTTCCTGGAATCTCCAAGCTTCATTATCCTATTAGTGCAAAGGGACGTCATTTGTTCGAGCGCACATCAACCTGCTGTAGTTGATGAAGCTTACGAATCCCGTTGATTAAACATATTTTGCTGCAAAGATAACGCAGAACTAGCTGGGTATGTTCTCTTTCTGCTACAGCTGTACTTACATAGATATAGAAGAATACTTAGTCTGCATCCAACCTTATTGGACTTATGCGCCACAACAAATTCATCCAACGAGATGGAAGAGCTTCGTGTCTAGGTAGCTCGTCATACATTTTCTCACGCCTTCATACGTATGTATGAAGGTATGAATGCACTACAATACACGGTTAGATACGTACACGCACGCACATGCAACCGTGCACACAAACCAGAATCACGATTTGTGCTCACGCACTAACGAGAAAATGCTGTCCTGCTGCCGTGTAGCTTTCAATATCACACGTACGAGAGTAATTGGTCAGCTGATAAATTAATTAATTAAATGAAGTCGACGTGCGTTTGCGTTGCAGTCCTTTGATTATTATGAATGAATGTTGACCAACCGGAGGGATTGTGGTAGCAGCTGCAATCCTACTGCTAATGCTGTTATCTTTGTAGATGTTTTTGAGGTCAAGAAGAGGGACGCTGCCTCCAAAGCAGTATGGTATGCCAACTTTTTTTGTGATAATATTTTTTCGACATAAATAAAAAGCGATTAGGTGCAATATGTTGATAACAATAGGCACGAATTATATGAATCACGAAATAAAACATATATCTGTTCTCACATAAAGCATGAATCTTCCTATTAAATGAGTCTTCCTATTCCTATCGTGATGTGGAAGCCCATAATTTTAGTGATGTTTTCGATACGATACACACCAAAGCTTGATTGTAAACAATGTCAAAGCTTGAATCTCTCCGGGCATGCATCAAAGATCAATGAAGATAGGTTACTGATTTAGACTTCTCCTTAATTGAAACATGGTAAAATCATCAATCGGACCCGTTTTATTAACTTGATGTTTAATCACTAATCACTAATCAATCGTACTTCCACAGCCAGAACTTATGTCCGATCCCGGAGAATAATATAAGATTATTATTGTTCTTTTTGTTTTTGCTCATGTTTTCTATTATGTAAACATAAAAACATAAAAATAATAGAGAACATGAAATGGCCGGGCCCACTGTGGAGCAGAGAACGCAGAGACATCTGGAACACAGGAACAGAAGAAACGTGGACCACCAGTACCATACATTTCAAATGAGCAGTATCTTTGGAAGCATGCTAAGAAAAATGCTCCTTGAAGAAACAGCCATGCGATATGTAAAGTAGCTTCATCAATTATTGGGACCATTGTAGGGTGGTCGGATTTACCGTTTTTTTTTCAAATCCGGTATTTCGGTATTTGGAATTTTCAAAACCGATAAAACCGGTAAAACCGGTATTTTTCAAAGTATATCGAATTCATGAAAAGGTTCCGTCTAATTGCAGTAGTAATGGCATAAAATGTGCAGAATTTATAACGCAATAGATTTTACAACATTTTCAATTGAAAAATATTGCATTAAGCCTTTAAATTATCACTTTGTAATAAATCTATCATCACCCTGATGATAATTATGATATTTATCATCGTCATTTTATTATTTTAATTTCACATTGAGGATGCAGAAATAATAGAAGTTTCATATAGTTTGTGACGAATTTTTGTCCTAAACTCTGTAGAACAGTACTGAAGAATAGATTTTACAGATTTAGTAAAAGTTTTAATAGTCTTTCATGAAAATGATACGAAATTTGATATACAAAAAGATTTTCCGTTAAAAAATGACTTAATCAATAACCAAACAAACCTCAAAAACTGTCACAAAGTTTTTGGTTGACTCACAAAATAACAAATTCTTGTTGTCTTAAATAACGGATGTTTTCCTCGTAACCTAGGTCGTGATAGCATTATGTTTGCCTTTCCAAATTTAAAACAAACAAATAGAAAAAAAAATCTTTTAAAAAATCAGTCAAAATTCAGCAATAAATATAGTTGTTTGGAGCTGATCCATACGCTCTTCGTTGCTATAATACTGTTGCAAATTTATAAAAAACTTTTTTACTGCTTTGTCGGAAAACGAAAATGCTTCAACAGCATTACAAATAAAAACAACAGAGTTTCATCAACTAACTTGAAAATAATGATAGAGAAATTTCATACAAATATTTCAACATGTGTTTAAATGCTGGCTCTATTGAAACATTTTAATTTTTAAAACAAAGTAGGAAGTTTCTAATCAACATTTTTGGTGTTTAATTTTTGAAAGCCCTTCACCGTTTAGAACGATTTTGAAAAACTTGGCCTGTTTATAGATAAAACATGTTCGCATCTTTTGACCAAATTTCAGTATTTCAATGAAAACTACTGTGATATAATAATCAAGCAATCTTAAATTTCTTGTAGCTTTTTCTTTTTTCAGTCATTGTTCACTTGTACAGTCTTGAAATGTTGTGAAGCGTTAGTTCGATAGCTGAACTGAAATGTGTAAAGTTTCATGAAAATATTTCATCTGAGTGAGAGATGGCAGCTTGTGAATGCTTTTTTAAACGCCACTCTAGCTTTAATTCAAAAAGTACATAGGCAAGGTTTAGCAACAATCATATCTCACATACTTAAACCTTGTAGCAAGGTTTATTGAGCTTAGAGTTTGAAACTGATTGAACAAAATATAAGTTTTTGTACTCATACATATTTGGTAAAAAACATTTAGCTGTGTCAATTTTATTGCAGTGCCGTTGATGAAAAGATGATGAAAAGTTGATGAAAAATTTACCGGAAATCCCGGTTTTTTACCGTCCCAAAACTCGGTATTTCCGGCATTGGAAAATGAACGGTTTTACCGGTTTTACCGGTTTCGGTAAAACCGGTTAGACCACCCAAGACCATTCTTCAACGGCTGTAAATGTTTTATTTTGTACACAGAAATCACAAAACATTATCTTAGAGACATAGTATTGAAGATTTTATTGTTTGATAAAGGGGTTGTAAAAATCTAAGCCTTATTATTTTCACTACGTTGAACTGTTTTGGATTTTTGTGTACAATCACTCTGGCCATCGACCAAGGATAAAGCGCCTTTACTCGCTCTTGAAAGTAAAAAAGAGAAACGGAAAATTTTAATAGAATATAAAACCTTTCGAGATCTGTTTAGGACTCGAAAGGTTTTTAAGAAAATTAACTTTTAAAATAAAAATTTACTCGTTAGATTACCTTCAAATTGTATTTGACGGATATAGATCAGTCATTTAACAAAATGTTTTTCCAACGAATAAAGATAAGAGATGATTTTTGGAAACAACTCCCTACGAAAATCTCGTCTTTAAATTCATTACATGTAAATTTTCGATTCAAGTTATCACAATTGGATTACCACTTATTTAACATAAATGATTACTAATAATAAAAATAAAATAGAATTTGAAGCAAATGAATACTTATCTGAATAATTTTTCTGCATCATGAACATTCCGTTTTGTTTTTTTGATTCTTCTTTAAAGGATTTGTAGTCAATCGCAGCAATCGGTCCAAACTGCAATAGCCATCGCTTGTTTTTACAAGCCAGTTTGCAAGATCAATATTGCAAAAGAAAATTTAATAGTTAACGACGCTTTCATCGAAAATTCCACGAAAAATACTTTAATGTGGTGCTTCTAATCGCATTGCAAGCCAACCATCTGGGTTCAAATAGAAAAACTTCACCGAGATTCTTCACTTTCCCTTCGCAAAATACAATTTTCACAAAAACTTTTCCACTTCGATCACTCGAAATTCCGAATGATTTTGACCATAAAGTTACAATCATCAATTGAAATTTCCAAACAACGTGTTGATCACTATTCTATCACAACAGAATCAAATTATTCTCCAAACTGAATCAAAACTAATTTTAAAATTTATCACGTAAGTTTGGATAGAAAAAAAACCATTCCCTATGGGGGGCTCCGGTTATCGGATAGTAATATTCCTCTCAGTTCACAAAGATTAAGTTCACAGCCACTAACTTTAAAATGAAATTCATCACTGTAACACTCAACATTAAATTATGAATAGTACAAATTTCTAAAGTGAAATGAAATATTTTTGGATAAGAATTGCGGAGCTTGAAAAAAACGCGTGTTGCGCGTTCAACCGATGCCTACTCGTCCCGTGTTATTAACTTGATGTTTAAAGCTAAGAATGATTTTGAAACGTTTGTTTTATTCTACAAACTTAAATATTGTATACATTTATCAATACAATTTCATTTGTACACTTATTTCGCAGAATTTGTACATAATCTTGATTTGATAAAACAAGATAACTTATTTTACTGAACTACTATTCTTAATTTTAAATCGGGATCACAAACAAAGTAAAATTAGTCAGAGTACAAATTAACTCGAACAACTTTTAGAGAGATTTTCAACAAGTTTGATTAGAAAAGTGTTTAAAAATAAAAAAGAGATTCATTGATTTAAACCTCTTCCACTTATGAAAGATAAAAACTCGATTTTCATGACATTTTAATAAAAAAAAACTTAAGCTTTCTAGCTGTGGAGTAAATAGTGGCCAGAAATGGAACAATGATTATATGGATTTTAATGATTGTTACACCAAATGTTTAGTTACATATTCATATTGTTTTGTAAAATAAGCATACTTTGGCAAAAATATAATTTGTTTTTATCTAAACTAATCGAAAATTTCGCTTTTTTAAATACACTAATAGGTTCAACGCTTTCGATAAGGCAACGAAATTCAATTTCTTGGCTTGGAATCGAATATTGGTACAACTTTGAAACTTGAACAAGGACGAAACCTTTTATAATTATGCATTCTTTTCATCTTTAAAGAGCCACGATATAGAAATGAATGAGTTTTCGTTTTGATGTTCGGTTTTTCTCAACAGATAAAAACATACAAAATTTAAGCATAAAACACGTGGTTCTAGCATTTTGTCCCAATTTTAATATGATTGTTTGTCTTTAAAAATTCTGGTATGTTGAGTGAGAGTAATATTAATAAAGTTTGATATTCATTCGAATGTGCCTACAAGTGAATAAATGAAAAACTGCAGTTTTATCAGAGTGCGTTGACATTTTTAATGAAAAACCTTTTATGTTTATCATTAAAAATTACAAAGAAAACATAGATAAAGGGTGATACGGTCAAAATTTGGTCTAGAGAAAACGCGTGTAAATCGGTGAAATCGTTGGTTTAAAAAATCAAATTAAGTTTCTTTTTCAAGTTTGATTAGTATAAAATTCAGGAAAAATATTCAGTTAGGCTTCCGCTTTTCCAAATCTGAACTGCCGGGCCTTACGCTTAACCCCTGCCATCAGATTTTGTACAGCCACTTTGTCTACCTTCTTCGCCGCAGAAAGCCAGTTTGCCTTGAACTGCTGCGTCCTTAGCAGTTTTTTTTGTCTTCTTTAGGTTCCGCTTGTATTTCCGCCCAGTATTTCTCAATTGGGCGGAGGGTTCTTGTCCTTGGCAACCACCTGCACGTTGTTGGCGGCGTACCACTCCATAACCTTTTTACCGTAATGGCAAGATGCCAAATCCGGCCAAAACAGTACGGAACAACCGTGTTTCTTCAGGAAAGGCAGCAGACGTTTATTCAAACACTCTTGCACGTAATTTGTTTGTTTGACAGTCCCGGAAGCTATGAAAATGCTGCTTTTCAAGCCACAGGTACAGATGGCTTGCCAAACCAGATATTTCTTCGCGAACTTTGACAGTTTCATGTGCTTGAAAATATCTGCTACCTTTCCCCTTCCTTTTGCCGTATAAAACTCCTGTCCCGGAAGCTGCTTGTAGTCGGCTTTGACGTAAGTTTCGTCGTCCATTACCACGTAGTCAAACTTCGTCAGCATCGTCGTGTACAGCCTCCGGGATCGCACTTTGGTCATCATATTTTGTTTATCATCGCGATTTGGAGTCACTACCTTCTTGTAAGTCGATAGTCCGGCTCGTTTTTTGACTTGATGCACGGTTGTAGACGATACACCCAGCTTATTTGCGGCATCTCGGAGAGAGAGGTTAGGGTTTCGCTTGAAAATACCGGCAACTCTCTTAGTCGTCTCAGCGGCTTCCGGTTTTCGATTTTCCCTCGATCCAGACTTCCTGGCTGTCGACAAACGTTCCCCAAACACTTTCCTTACATTTGTAACAGTTGATTTGACAACTTTTAGCAATTTTGCCAGCTTTGCGTGCGAGTAGCTCGGATTTTCGCGAAGCGCTAGCAAAATTTTAATACGCTCCTCTTCTTCCTTGGACGGCATTTTGACAACTGGAGAGTGAATTCCAAAATCAAAATAGGAGCAACATTCTACACACACACACCTTCAAAATGAGGGGTGTTCAGGGTTTTTAAATGCAGAATTGAAAGAAATACGTCAAGTTGATATTAACCAAATTTTGACCGTATCACCCTTTATATCCGGTAAATCCTCCTGATTTTAGAAAGTATAGTCGTTTTTATTAACTTGTCACCTAAGAATTGGTAGAAAAGCACAATAAAAATAAAGGAAAACATCATCCGAAGCCATAAGTTCGTGTATTTTTTTTATTAAAGGTACTTCGTACATAAATATCAGAAAGGATCCTTCTGGCCGCCACCCGTGGCCTAGAGGATAGCGATAAAGTATTTAAAGCCAAAGGTTGGAGGATCGAATCCCGGTCACGGGTTATACAGTGCACTTTCTGTGGGTTGGTGACTAGAGAATTTATAAGACGCTAGCCATATATCATCAAAAATGTACGCTTAGGGTTAATTAACTGGAATCTTTCTTGGAAAAATTAAGTTTCATTGAGCTCCGATATGTGTTTGTGTTCGTTTTTTATAAAATATCATAGCAGAATCACCCTTATACGAAGTTGTTGGACGACCTCGGATAAGTAAAACTTCGGATTACACGAAATACATTGAACCCCTATCTCTTTGCTATGGTTTTGTTCATCATAAAATCGCGTATCTCTTCAAATACATTGATCTTCTATGAACATAAGACTTCAAATCTAATTCATAATATTTTGTCGAGATTTTAAGTAACGTTCACATTAGTAAAATTGTTTTTTTTTATTTTGAAAAATGAACATCCGTTTCGTTTCTTCTATGAAACCAATTCTGCTGATGGTTTTTTAACCAATTCATAAATTTTTCTACGGAAACATTCCGCTGAACAACTTAGTCGAAGAGCGTTAAATCGTATCTAATTAAGCAAAAAAGTTATTACCTGTTTAGTTGTATGGTGTATGTTTTTTGGCATTGAAAAACGCTAAATTCAATTGGCATCACTGCAGGTGCCTCGCGTAGTAGAGCATGTAAATTAGTCATACAATACCTCGCAAGGCACCCAGCAGTGGTGTCAGTTGAATTGATTGTTTTTCAATGCCAAAAGACATGCCCAGATTCAATACGCATAAACTTGTTTGTCTTATAAAATACGAAGTTATGGTCTTGGACTAAGATTTTCAGCGGAAAATTTTCTTTGGAGAATTTATATATTGGCACAAAAACCATTAACAGGCTCAGTTCCATAGAAGAAACAAAAATGATGTTGATTTTTCAGTACAAAATATTCAATTCTGCCATACAAACATTAAAGTTCAAATATACTCATGTATTTCAACGTAACTTAAAAACTCTACAAAAATTTTGTAACTTGTGACTTTATGAGATGATCTGAATTCAATAGATCGAGTTTGGAAAAGGCTGGCTCTTATCAAGAGAATATTCGCAAGGACATGAATAAAATCAGAGGCATGCACTTGCTAACAATTTATGATGATAATGATAGAAAGGCTATTCCTAGAGCGCTGATGTGGGCTAGTGGATAGGCTGGCGCGAGTCTGGTAACCCAGGTGTACTGGGTTCGATTCCCGGTATCGGCAAGGAGAACTTCTGGGTTCGAATCCCATAAGTTGCCGACAGGTAAGATGTGTTTCATATGTATATATATATTTCAGAGGGAACGCATCTGGGGTTAATCTGAAGAGACTATTGCAAGCGGAGTGGAATGCCAACCATTGTAGGTCTCTGAAGGTTGGATGCCTTCCCTCGACGAACCATCGGCCGTGGAAGCCTGAGAAGCAATCTGAAGGCCAAGTCACACAGACATAGACTGGACCTTGCTACCGATGGGGGATTCATACATACATACATTCATAATGATAGAAAGGCTATTCCTATTCTATGGATAGTGAGTAGCAGCGAGATGTTTTGAATTTTTTTTCAAATCCATCAAACTCCCAAATCGGAAAATGTTGGAAGAATTTCGATGGGAATCTCTAGAAAGCATTTTCGATAATCCTGATTCCCTGAAACCATCTTCTTGTAGCTGGATTTTTGACGGCACTACCTCATTAGAATGTTTCCCCAAAACCACATCCTCAATCCTACCAATATCGGAAAAGCTATTTCCCCCACAAAGTCCGCTATATTGAGCAGCTCCTAGCGGAAGTTTCATCATGTTAAGAGTTTCCCGAAAGCTCAGAGACGAGCATTTACCAAGCTGGAGAGGAACAAGTCAACGTAGAGCTGGAATTCCCGTCCCAAGCGGCTGGCTTCTGGAAAGTTTAGATTTTACTGGTGCTCGTTCGATTTCCAATGCACTCTAATCCTTCCAAGCTTCCACCCCGCAGTTCAGGAACCCACAGAATGGGCAATCCATTTTTATTGGTGCAATCGTTTCTCATTTGCATGTAATAATATGCAAAAGCTCTCCCGGCAATGGCTTAAGTCGTCTCAGAGGCGGAAATTACGGAAATAACTTTATTTCACCTTTACACTCTTTTACTCACGTAGATTACCCACCTACAAACACAGCCACGCCCGCACTTGGCTCACTTATAAATAAGATTACGTAGGTATTTGGAGGTGGTTGTAGCAGGCGAGCCTCTTTAGTGTGGCACTCGAAGGCTCAATCATCATCAATGGTGGAAATGCAAATTCGATCCAAGGCAGCCCATGACATTTCATGGTGGAGCAGGCTAAGGATTTGGGCGGGATTTGTGATAGTAATTGTAGCCTTTGGATTGTGGTGATTGGCATTTTCATAGCCTACTCCTGTGGTTATACGATTATAATGTGGAAATGTACTTTACAAAGCATGGTGCCCTGCATAAAAGCTATTCAACACTTGGCCAACTACCTGCCCAGTATGAGAACAATTGAAGCGCCCGCCGTATCCTAATTAGGCCATTCATGTTTTATGAATCGCCCTATGGATTAACTTTTTTTACTACACGTTAATTTCACCCTTTTCGGAGGAACAGCCAGCCGTTCAAATGGATACTAGAGTTTTAACATAAATTCAACTGCATTGCTCATCTCACCACCACAGCTTCGAAAACTCCATTAACATTAATGATTCTCTAATTGCAATATATAGCTATCTCGGTTGTCCATCTCGATTCGAAAGTTTTCCTCTAAACTTTCAGCTACAGGGAGGAAATTAAACTAGAAGTGTAGTACCTACCCCTTTTCTTCCGAGCAGGAATGCAATTGTGGCACAGTGAAACGCCCGCAAATGTTTTTCGGGCATAGGCCACTGTTTGGGGATTCATATGGAAAAGTTCGAAAGTCGATGGTCGATGAAGTATTTTAGCTCAGTAGAACTAGTTTTGGTAAACCATGATATTATGAGAGGCAAATTTATTTTCAAACTATTATCAACGTTGTTTTTCATAATTACACTGGTATGGGCTTTAGCTAAATGAATGTTTCCTAGAGTCAAAATTATGCTGGTCCCAAGAGCCAAATGTAAATTTATTATTCCTTAAAAGAATATGTGTTTGGATTAATTTTAAATTGACAATTCTAAAGCATTACTCGAATGTTTGTGTAATGATTGTAAAAATGTGAAACTTTGGATTGCATGTTAAGTCCTTATAAAACTTTTCCTTCGCATTTTTATATTAACTGGGGCTAGAAATGGATATTTCAGCTTAACGCGCTGGTAATCATTTATAAAAAAAAAGTTTTTGAATGCATCCATATAAGGGTGTCTCAAAATTGCTCGACATTTCTCGATGCTCACTAGTGGTCAAGGTGTTTGCCTCCTACACTCTTATGATAGATGGCGTGGGATCGATTCTCGGCTGTTTGATGAACTTTTTGTCAAGTTTTCGATCGCCTCCGTAATTAATTAGGCGATTGCTGGCTACTGCTGCTGAGCAAATGGCTACCTTTTTTGGAGCCGACATAAGCATGACATTTTCTATGGAAAAGAACAATTTCAAACAATTTTGTTTTTTTTTTAAGATATGACCTACAAGAAAAAACCAATTTTTTTAAACTTAATTCATCAAAATGTTTGGACTAAAATAAAAAAAATTCTTGAAAATAGCTGCGTTATTTCCAATTTTGACTCAAATTTGGTTCATTTTTCTTTTTTAACGTGTAGTATTTAATCCAAATAAAAATACAAAAAAATAAAATATATAAGTTTTGTAAAAATTTTTTGAAACAGAATTTATTAAAAATCATTTTTTTTTTCAAAAGTAGACTTTTTTCAAAGATCGCCTTCGCGGAACCTCCAACCAAACATTATTTTTTTAAAGTGGGCCTCATAAAAAAGTTTGTTCTCCACATCCTAATCTACCATTTGGAGGGTGAGTCCCCAGATTCCCAGACATTATGCAATTTTGGGACACCCTTATCCATATCTTCGGGAAAATTTTCTGTTTTCAGATCTTTTCTTAAACTGATGTTTTAAGGGAGGGGTAGGGTCTAACACTTTCAAAAAATCAATTTTCTTATTTTTTTATTTTCTTATTGTAAAACATTTCAAAAATGTTGTGTCAAATTTTCAAGTCAATTGAAGCAAAACTGTAGAAGTTATAGGCCTTTATCTCCTCTTATTTAATACTGCAAGAAAGCAAGAGCAGAAACTTCAAACGCGTTTTTCTCGAAAGCACATTTTTAAAGTCCGTGGACATCGTCATTTCAAAACTACTTGTCCGATTCTTTTCAAATTTGGAACATTTTTTCTACATATAAAATACCAGACCCCAACGTTTTTCTTTTTTGATTTTTTTACTTTGGGGAGATTTTAAAGGTGAAAAATGGCGGATTTTTAAGTGAAAAATCGTAGTTTTTACTTCAAACAGCCACAAAAATTTCATAAAAATATTTTAAGTTAAATAAAAACGTTGGGGTCCAGAAAAACATTTATTAAAAATATTTTGCTCTGATTTTTTGACTTCAGATGATTCTGTGCTGAGATATAGTGTCCACCGCAAATCCTGTTTTTTAAAAGGCATCCTCGAATGTGCTCCGTCACCGGCTCATTTTTCAATATTTTTCTACGAAAAAAATACTAAATGTTCTTTTAACAATGCTTTGTAAAATGCAAAAAATTTGAATACCTTTGTTTGAACGATAGCTCTAGAAAATAATCGTGAAAATGATGATTTTTTATACCCGTTAGACCCTACCCCCCCCCCCCCCCCCCCTTAAAGGAATCACACAATTTAAAACTTTCGAGCTCAATAACAATACGAATTTGCTTCCATAAAACTATTAGTCTTTTGCATACAAGACAACTAATGCAGACAATCTTAGAAGTGTTCGATTATTTTTATAAATTGGACCCGTTCAAAATCTTAAATTATGTATATAGGTAAATAATGTGTGGAAAAATCATAATTTTACCAATTTTCCAACATTCTAGTGGCTAGCGCCATCGATCGGTTTGAAAAAGGTTTCAGCTGATTGATATGGGTTAAAATAAGCTTGCCAGATTGCCCGGATATTTGATGCAAAATTTCGAGAAAGTCCGGTCCGGCCCGGTTGCCCGGATATTATGAAAAAAGTCCGGATATTGCCCGGATTTTTTCACAATTTTCACAAAAAAACCAAAAAAAATCAAAGTTTTTGAGTAAGTTTCAGCAAAATCGATTAACGGTATGGAAATTTTCAACCGTTGTTTCAAATAATTTCGCTGATTTACTTTTATTAACCTTTAAATATTTAAGTGTTCCAAAAACTTTTTGGAAGTCTGCAATTACATTAATAAAATATTAATTTCATTTTTTTTGCATTTTTTCTTTGCTGTTATATATAATATCACCTAAATTTTGCCCGGTTTTTGCCCGATTTTTGGATTTGAAAAATTGAAATTCATGCCCGGATTTTGCCAGGTTTTTTTGAAAAAATGCCCGGAATTGCTAGGCCCGGATGGGAGTGGAAAAAATTCTGGCAACCTTAGGTTAAAACCAGATATGTTAAAATCGCGAGCCTACATACTCGCACTTAGCCCTTGTTTGTAGAACGATTTTATTTTGTTAAACTCTAACTGCAATGATACTATCGATAGTTTAACTGGGAAAGCATCAGGAAGTAAGCTTCGGGTTAACTCGGCAGAAGTAGGTAAACAGCAATCGGGGGAAATATCAGTAAATTTAACGTACAGTTCTGCGCAGAGATGCCAATGTGACTGGTTTTTCGAGGCTCAGCCTGAAAACCTGATAAGCCATTGAATTTCCCTGAAATAAGCCTCATTTTGCCTGATTTTTGTGAATGGGATGAAAAATTGGTAGTATGGAACTGGATTAAGTACCATTGCTGAAGTTAAAAAGTGAAAATGTGGCTGAATCAAAGCAATCGAAAGATTCCCTTCAATTCTTATTTAAAAAGGGAATTAAAAGGAATCTTTCGATTGCTTTGATTGAGTAGAATAATTCGACGTAGATGTAGATGATTCATCGCACCTGGGTAATACATGCTTTGTATAATTAGCAAAACCAAATCACATAACTGTTATGGATCCACAATTTCTATAAATTCCACTATCCAATAAAAAAAAAACATCGGCGAAAGATCAACTCTAAAAATATATTCTCAATCCGTGCATGCTCTGCTGAGTAGGGAGAAAGATTTGCGTCAAGGATTTCCATTTTGGATAAGGAAACCCCGGAAACTTTTCCTACTCATTACCGTCTCTTCAGTCAGTGCTTACGTTCGTCTCGTCATCATCCAGCAAGCAGCATCAGCCAGCAAAGGGAAGCGCTCAAGACGTCCGGGAATTCTTTCGGAAGTTGGGAAATGTGAAATGTTGCCTTTTTCTTTAGCCCATTTTCTTGAGACTGGGACTTTTCCCCGAAAGAAGAAAACTTTCAGCACCACGCATACACAAACACACCCAGCAGTCAAACAGTCAGAGCACAGTGACAGCAAACGGCATCAGTTATGAAATTGTTCTAGCAGAAATGAGGAAATTTGTTGAGATTGCAACTGTAATTAAAATTGAATATGAAGTGGAAGCGCAAATCATAACTGTGGAAAATTGAAAGCGCTCTTCCTCGAGTTGTCTCTAGCGATATGCAACTAAGTTTTACCACTACTGAGTGCTGAGACTGCTGAAGTTTCTTGCTTCCGACTGAACGATTCTGCATTTTATATTTTCTTCTACCGCTGCAACAATTTCTGCAAAATTGTATTCTCGAGAGCTGGAGATCGGTTGCTGTATTGCATTTTCACTTCATGAATTCTTAGAATTGTATACCGTTTCAAACAATCCCAATTCGAGATGGGGGAAAATTGCAATTTTATAGTTTAAGTTTACGATCGCATTTCCTGCAACGTTATCCAGATTTGTTAAGACGTTGTGTTTAAACCGTTGGTTATTTTGAAAATAATTATTACCTAAGTCTCTCGATGAACTTAAGGGTGACTCTTAGTTAATTTTAAAGTTTCTCAAAGCTTAAATTTAACTACTCTCAACTCTATACTATCCTTGAGTGTATGTTATTTCGGCGTAGGATGATGCATTGAACAGCTCTTCAGCCAAAGGCCTAGGATATCCAGTGCATCCACATGAGAGCCAGCCTTTATGCGTGGACAATTTAAGGCATTTTTTTCGTTTTTTCCTATTCTATCATATGATTTTAATCGCCGTAATTTGTATGATTATAATTTTAATGGCATGTGCGGCGGAATGAAAACTAGAGAGAATTTATTTTATAGAATTTGAAAGAAAGGTGGATAGACAGGCATTAGTGCGCCAATAGGAGAAAGCTTGATAGGTGTTGAAATTTTAGGCTAGAGGGCATGTTGATGAAAAGCTCCCATGAATTGCTCCCGCCTTTGCTCTGCATTAGCTAACTATACATGAGAAACCCAGAAAGAGAATTCCCATGCATAGCGAGCCCAATGGTTTGAGAGCGTGTTGAAAAAAATGACAAAATTTACGAAATTTGCAAAATTGACAAAATTTGCAAAACGACAAAATTGACAAAAATGGACATAACTGACAACATTGACAAAATTGACAAAGTTGACAAAATTGACAAAATTGACACAATTGACAAAATTGACAAAACTGACAAATGGTCAGAATTGACAAAATTGACAAAATTGACAAAATTGACAAAATTGACAAAATTGACAAAATTGACAAAATTGACAAAATTGACAAAATTGACAAAATTGACAAAATTGACAAAATTGACAAAATTGACAAAATTGACAAAATTGACAAAATTAACAAAATTGACAAAATTGACAAAATTGACAAAATTGACAAAATTGACAAAATTGACAAAATTGACAAAATTGACAAAATTGACAAAATTGACAAAATTGACAAAATTGACAAAATTGACAAAATTGACAAAATTGACAAAATTGACAAAATTGACAAAATTGACAAAATTGACAAAATTGACAAAATTGACAAAATTTACAAAATTCACAAAATTGACCAAATTGACCAAATTGACAAAATTGACAAAATTGACAAAATTAACAAAATTGACAAAATTGACAAAATTGACAAAATTGACAAAATTGACAAAATTGACAAAATTGACAAAATTGACAAAATTGACAAAATTGACAAAATTGACAAAATTGACAAAATTGACAAAATTGACAAAATTGACAAAATTGACAAAATTGACAAAATTGACAAAATTGACAAAATTGACAAAATTGACAAAATTGATAAAATTGACAAAATTGACAAAATTGACAAAATTGACAAAATTGACAAAATTGACAAAATTGACAAAATTGACAAAATTGACAAAATTGACAAAATTGACAAAATTGACAAAATTGACAAAATTGACAAAATTGACAAAATTGACAAAATTGACAAAATTGACAAAATTGACAAAATTGACAAAATTGACAAAATTGACAAAATTGACAAAATTGACAAAATTGACAAAATTGACAAAATTGACAAAATTGACAAAATTGACAAAATTGACAAAATTGACAAAATTGACAAAATTGACAAAATTTACAAAATTTACAAAATTGACAAAATTGACCAAATTGACAAAATTGACAAAATTGACACAATTGACAAAATTGACAAAATTGACAAAATTGACAAAATTGACAAAATTGACGACATTGACAAAATTGACAAAGTTGACAAAGTTGAAAAATTGAATAAATTGAATAAATTGACAGAACGGACCAAATTGACAAAATTGACAAAATTGACAAAATTGACAAAATTGACAAAATTGACAAAATTGACAAAATTGACAAAATTGACAAAATTGACAAAATTGACAAAATTGACAAAATTGACAAAATTGACAAAATTGACAAAATTGACAAAATTGACAAAATTGACAAAATTGACAAAATTGACAAAATTGACAAAATTGACAAAATTGACAAAATTGACAAAATTGACAAAATTGACAAAATTGACAAAATTGACTAAATTGACAAAATTGACAAAATTGACAAAATTGACAAAATTGACAAAATTTACAAAATTCACAAAATTGACCAAATTGACAAAATTGACAAAATTGACAAAATTAACAAAATTGACAAAATTGACAAAATTGACAAAATTGACAAAATTGACAAAATTGACAAAATTGACAAAATTGACAAAATTGACAAAATTGACAAAATTGACAAAATTGACAAAATTGACAAAATTGACAAAATTGACAAAATTGACAAAATTGACAAAATTGACAAAATTGATAAAATTGACAAAATTGACAAAATTGACAAAATTGACAAAATTGACAAAATTGACAAAATTGACAAAATTGACAAAATTGACAAAATTGACAAAATTGACAAAATTGACAAAATTGACAAAATTGACAAAATTGACAAAATTGACAAAATTGACAAAATTGACAAAATTGACAAAATTGACAAAATTGACAAAATTGACAAAATTGACAAAATTGACAAAATTGACAAAATTGACAAAATTGACAAAATTGACAAAATTGACAAAATTGACAAAATTGACAAAATTGACAAAATTGACAAAATTGACAAAATTGACAAAATTGACAAAATTGACAAAATTGACAAAATTGACAAAATTGACAAAATTTACAAAATTCACAAAATTGACCAAATTGACCAAATTGACAAAATTGACAAAATTGACAAAATTAACAAAATTGACAAAATTGACAAAATTGACAAAATTGACAAAATTGACAAAATTGACAAAATTGACAAAATTGACAAAATTGACAAAATTGACAAAATTGACAAAATTGACAAAATTGACAAAATTGACAAAATTGACAAAATTGACAAAATTGACAAAATTGACAAAATTGACAAAATTGACAAAATTGACAAAATTGACAAAATTGACAAAATTGACAAAATTGACAAAATTGATAAAATTGACAAAATTGACAAAATTGACAAAATTGACAAAATTGACAAAATTGACAAAATTGACAAAATTGACAAAATTGACAAAATTGACAAAATTGACAAAATTGACAAAATTGACAAAATTGACAAAATTGACAAAATTGACAAAATTGACAAAATTGACAAAATTGACAAAATTGACAAAATTGACAAAATTGACAAAATTGACAAAATTGACAAAATTGACAAAATTGACAAAATTGACAAAATTGACAAAATTGACAAAATTGACAAAATTGACAAAATTGACAAAATTGACAAAATTGACAAAATTGACAAAATTGACAAAATTGACAAAATTGACAAAATTTACAAAATTGACAAAATTGACCAAATTGACAAAATTGACAAAATTGACACAATTGACAAAATTGACAAAATTGACAAAATTGACAAAATTGACAAAATTGACGACATTGACAAAATTGACAAAGTTGACAAAGTTGAAAAATTGAATAAATTGAATAAATTGACAGAACGGACCAAATTGACAAAATTGACAAAATTGACAAAATTGACAAAATTGACAAAATTGACAAAATTGACAAAATTGACAAAATTGACAAAATTGACAAAATTGACAAAATTGACAAAATTGACAAAATTGACAAAATTGACAAAATTGACAAAATTGACAAAATTGACAAAATTGACAAAATTGACAAAATTGACAAAATTGACAAAATTGACAAAATTGACAAAATTGACAAAATTGACAAAATTGACTAAATTGACAAAATTGACAAAATTGACAAAATTGACAAAATTGACAAAATTTACAAAATTCACAAAATTGACCAAATTGACAAAATTGACAAAATTGACAAAATTAACAAAATTGACAAAATTGACAAAATTGACAAAATTGACAAAATTGACAAAATTGACAAAATTGACAAAATTGACAAAATTGACAAAATTGACAAAATTGACAAAATTGACAAAATTGACAAAATTGACAAAATTGACAAAATTGACAAAATTGACAAAATTGACAAAATTGACAAAATTGACAAAATTGACAAAATTGACAAAATTGACAAAATTGACAAAATTGACAAAATTGACAAAATTGACAAAATTGACAAAATTGACAAAATTGACAAAATTTACAAAATTCACAAAATTGACCAAATTGACAAAATTGACAAAATTGACAAAATTAACAAAATTGACAAAATTGACAAAATTGACAAAATTGACAAAATTGACAAAATTGACAAAATTGACAAAATTGACAAAATTGACAAAATTGACAAAATTGACAAAATTGACAAAATTGACAAAATTGACAAAATTGACAAAATTGACAAAATTGACAAAATTGACAAAATTGACAAAATTGACAAAATTGACAAAATTGACAAAATTGACAAAATTGACAAAATTGACAAAATTGACAAAATTGACAAAATTGACAAAATTGACAAAATTGACAAAATTGACAAAATTGACAAAATTGACAAAATTGACAAAATTGACAAAATTGACAAAATTGACAAAATTGACAAAATTGACAAAATTTACAAAATTCACAAAATTGACCAAATTGACAAAATTGACAAAATTGACAAAATTAACAAAATTGACAAAATTGACAAAATTGACAAAATTGACAAAATTGACAAAATTGACAAAATTGACAAAATTGACAAAATTGACAAAATTGACAAAATTGACAAAATTGACAAAATTGACAAAATTGACAAAATTGACAAAATTGACAAAATTGACAAAATTGACAAAATTGACAAAATTGACAAAATTGACAAAATTGACAAAATTGACAAAATTGACAAAATTGACAAAATTGACAAAATTGACAAAATTGACAAAATTGACAAAATTGACAAAATTGACAAAATTGACAAAATTGACAAAATTGACAAAATTGACAAAATTGACAAAATTGACAAAATTGACAAAATTGACAAAATTGACAAAATTGACAAAATTGACAAAATTGACAAAATTGACAAAATTGACAAAATTGACAAAATTGACAAAATTGACAAAATTGACAAAATTGACAAAATTGACAAAATTTACAAAATTGACAAAATTGACCAAATTGACAAAATTGACAAAATTGACACAATTGACAAAATTGACAAAATTGACAAAATTGACAAAATTGACAAAATTGACAAAATTGACAAAATTGACAAAATTGACAAAATTGACAAAATTGACAAAATTGACAAAATTGACAAAATTGACAAAATTGACAAAATTGACAAAATTGAAAAAATTGACAAAATTGACAAAATTGACAAAATTGACAAAGTTGAAAAATTGACTAAATTGAATAAATTGACAGAACGGACCAAATTGACAAAATTGACAAAATTGACAAAATTGACAAAATTGACAAAATTAACAAAATTGACACAATTGACAAAATTGACAAAATTGACAAAATTGACAAAATTGACAAAATTGACAAAATTGACAAAATTGACAAAATTGACAAAATTGACAAAATTGACAAAATTGACAAAATTGACAAAATTGACAAAATTGACAAAATTGACAAAATTGACAAAATTGACAAAATTGACAAAATTGACAAAATTGAAAAAATTGACAAAATTGACAAAATTGACAAAATTGACAAAATTGACAAAATTGACAAAATTGACAAAATTGACAAAATTGACAAAATTGACAAAATTGACAAAATTGACAAAATTGACAAAATTGACAAAATTGACAAAATTGACAAAATTGACAAAATTGACAAAATTGACAAAATTGACAAAATTGACAAAATTGACAAAATTGACAAAATTGACAAAATTGACAAAATTGACAAAATTGACAAAATTGACAAAATTGACAAAATTGACAAAATTGACAAAATTGACAAAATTGACAAAATTGACAAAATTGACAAAATTGACAAAATTGACAAAATTGACAAAATTGACAAGATTGACAAAATTGACAAAATTGTCAAAATTGAAAAAATTGACAAAATTGACAAAATTGACAAAATTGTCAAAATTGACAAAATTGTCAAAATTGACAAAATTGACAAAATTGACAAAATTGACAAAATTGACAAAATTGACAAAATTGACAAAATTGACAAAATTGACAAAATTGACAAAATTGACAAAATTGACACAATTGACAAAATTGACAAAATTGACAAAATTGACAAAATTGACAAAATTGACAAAATTGACAAAATTGACAAAATTGACAAAATTGACAAAATTGACAAAATTGACAAAATTAACAAAATTGACAAAACTGACAAAATTGACACAATTGACAAAATTGACAAAATTGACAAAATTGACAAAATTGACAAAATTGACAAAATTGACAAAATTGACAAAATTGACAAAATTGACAAAATTGACAAAATTGACAAAATTGACAAAATTGACAAAACTGACAAAATTGACAAAATTGACAAAATTGACAAAATTGACAAAATTGACAAAATTGACAAAATTGACAAAATTGACAAAATTGACAAAATTGACAAAATTGACAAAATTGACAAAATTGACAAAATTGACAAAATTGACAAAATTGACAAAATTGACAAAATTGACAAAATTGACAAAATTGACAAAATTGACAAAATTGACAAAATTGACAAAACTGACAAAATTGACAAAATTGACAAAATTGACAAAATTGACAAAATTGACAAAATTGACAAAATTGACAAAATTGACAAAATTGACAAAATTGACAAAATTGACAAAATTGACAAAATTGACAAAATTGACAAAATTGACAAAATTGACAAAATTGACAAAATTGACAAAATTGACAAAATTGACAAAATTGACAAAATTGACAAAATTGACAAAATTGACAAAATTGACAAAATTGACAAAATTGACAAAATTGACAAAATTGACAAAATTGACAAAATTGACAAAATTGACAAAATTGACAAAATTGACAAAATTGACAAAATTGACAAAATTGACAAAATTGACAAAATTGACAAAATTGACAAAATTGACAAAATTGACAAAATTGACAAAATTGACAAAATTGACAAAATTGACAAAATTGACAAAATTGACAAAATTGACAAAATTGACAAAATTGACAAAATTGACAAAATTGACAAAATTGACAAAATTGACAAAATTGACAAAATTGACAAAATTGACAAAATTGACAAAATTGACAAAATTGACAAAATTGACAAAATTGACAAAATTGACAAAATTGACAAAATTGACAAAATTGACAAAATTGACAAAATTGACAAAATTGACAAAATTGACAAAATTGACAAAATTGACAAAATTGACAAAATTGACAAAATTGACAAAATTGACAAAATTGACAAAATTGACAAAATTGACAGAATTGACAAAATTGACAAAATTGACAAAATTGACAAAATTGACAAAATTAACAAAATTGACACAATTGACAAAATTGACAAAATTGACAAAATTGACAAAATTGACAAAATTGACAAAATTGACAAAATTGACAAAATTGACAAAATTGACAAAATTGACAAAATTGACAAAATTGACAAAATTGACAAAATTGACAAAATTGACAAAATTGACAAAATTGACAAAATTGACAAAATTGACAAAATTGACAAAATTGACAAAATTGACAAAATTGACAAAATTGACAAAATTGACAAAATTGACAAAATTGACAAAATTGACAAAATTGACAAAATTGACAAAATTGACAAAATTGACAAAATTGACAAAATTGACAAAATTGACAAAATTGACAAAATTGACAAAATTGACAAAATTGACAAAATTGACAAAATTGACAAAATTGACAAAATTGACAAAATTGACAAAATTGACAAGATTGACAAAATTGACAAAATTGTCAAAATTGAAAAAATTGACAAAATTGACAAAATTGACAAAATTGTCAAAATTGACAAAATTGTCAAAATTGACAAAATTGACAAAATTGACAAAATTGACAAAATTGACAAAATTGACAAAATTTACAAAATTGACAAAATTGACAAAATTGACAAAATTGACAAAATTGACAAAATTGACAAAATTGACACAATTGACAAAATTGACAAAATTGACAAAATTGACAAAATTGACAAAATTGACAAAATTGACAAAATTGACAAAATTGACAAAATTGACAAAATTGACAAAAATGACAAAATTGACAAAATTGACAAAATTGACAAAATTGACAAATTGACTTAATTGACAAAACTGACAAAATTGACAAAATTGACAAAATTGACAAAATTGACAAAATTGACAAAATTGACAAAATTGACAAAATTGACAAAATTGACAAAATTGACAAAATTGACAAAATTGACAAAATTGACAAAATTGACAAAATTGACAAAATTGACAAAATTGACAAAATTGACAAAATTGACAAAATTGACAAAATTGACAAAATTTGGCAAAATTGACAAAATGGACAGAATTGATAAAATTGACAGAATTGCCGAAATAAACCAGATTAACTTAATTGACAAAATTGACCAAATTTTCAAAACTTTCAATATTGTAAAGATTTGCAAAATCGACAAAATTGACCAAATTGACAAAGTTGACAAAATTGACAAAATTTGCAAAATCAGAGAAATTGGTAAAATTTTCAAAATTGAAAACTTTGACAAAATTGACAGGATTGTCAAAATTTACATAATTGACAAATTAACACAATTGGCAAAATTTACAAAACTTACCATATTGTCTAAATTGACAAAATTGACAAAATCAATAAAATTGACAAAATTGTCATAATTGACAAAATTGCCGTTGTTGCCAAAACTGAAAAAATGGTAGGAATTGACAAAATTGACAAAATTGACAAAATTGACAAAATTGACAAAATTGACAAAATTGACAAAATTGACAAAATTGACAAAATTGACAAAATTGACAAAATTGACAAAATTGACAAAATTGACAAAATTGACAAAATTGACAAAATTGACAAAATTGACAAAATTGACAAAATTGACAAAATTGACAAAATTGACAAAATTGACAAAATTGACAAAATTGACAAAATTGACAAAATTGACAAAATTGACAAAATTGACAAAATTGACAAAATTGACAAAATTGACAAAATTGACAAAATTGACAAAATTGACAAAATTGACAAAATTGACAAAATTGACAAAATTGACAAAATTGACAAAATTGACAAAATTGACAAAATTGACAAAATTGACAAAATTGACAAAATTGACAAAATTGACAAAATTGACAAAATTGACAAAATTGACAAAATTGACAAAATTGACAAAATTGACAAAATTGACAAAATTGACAAAATTGACAAAATTGACAAAATTGACAAAATTGACAAAATTGACAAAATTGACAAAATTGACAAAATTGACAAAATTGACAAAATTGACAAAATTGACAAAATTGACAAAATTGACAAAATTGACAAAATTGACAAAATTGACAAAATTGACAAAATTGACACAATTGACAAAATTGACAAAATTGACAAAATTGACAAAATTGACAAAATTGACAAAATTGACAAAATTGACAAAATTGACAAAATTGACAAAATTGACAAAATTGACAAAATTGACAAAATTGACAAAATTGACAAAATTGACAAAATTGACGACATTGACAAAATTGACAAAGTTGACAAAGTTGAAAAATTGACTAAATTGACTAAGTTGACAGAACGGACCAAATTGACAAAATTGCCAGAATTGATAAAATTGACAGAATTGCCAAAATAAACCAAATTAACTTAATTGACAAAATTGACCAAATTTTCAAAACTGTCAATATTGACAAGATTTGCAAAATCGACAAAATTGACCAAATTGACAAGTTGACAAAATTGACAAAATTTGCAAAATCGGAAAAATTGGTAAAATTGTCAAAATTGTAAACTTTGACAAAATTGACAGGATTGTCAAAATTTCCATAATTGACAAAATTGACACAATTGGCAAAATTTACAAAACTTACCGTATTGTCTAAATTGACAAAATTGACAAAATTGACAAAATTGACAAAATCAACAAAATTGACAAAATTTTTACAATTGACAAAATTGCCGATGTTGCCAAAACTGAAAAAATGGTCGGAATTGACAAAATTGACAAAATTGACAACATTGACGAAATTGACCAAATCGACAAAATTGACAAAATTGACAAAACTTATTAAATTGAAACAATTGACAAAATTGACAAAATTGATAAAATTGACAAAATTTACCAAATTGACTTAATTGACAAAATTTACAAAATCTCCAAAATTGACAAAATTGCCGATATCGACAAAATTGCCGATATCGACAAAACTGACAAAATGATCTGAATTTACGAAATGGACGATATTGACAAAACTTAGAAAAAATGAAATAATTTACAAAATTGACTAAATTGACTTAAACGACAAAACTGACAAAATTGGCATTTTTGACAAACTTGACAAAATTGACAAAATTACAAAATTGAAAATATTGGCATTTTAAAATTGTCAAAAATTTAAATATCTATAGATTATTTGATCGAATATCGTATTCTACGATGCCGATGATGCATTTTTACTCTAGCAGTAGTTATTTTATTTTGAATTAACTTAAACCCATGATTATTGGTTAAGCATCTTTTTTCAAATTGTTTTCTTAATTTTTTTACTTCTTCTATTTAAAAGTTACCATATGCTGTGACTCCAAAAAAAAAAAATTGAGTGGGATTATTATGTCAAAAAACGGGATTATACAAGATATTCCAGTATCCAGTCTTTCAAAAATCTCCAATAAGTTGCAAATTTTGTTATTTACATATATGAAAATTATAATTATTTCAAAAAACTTTTATCCTATAAATATTTTTGAATCTCAATTTATTAAATTGGTTTTGGATTTACTGCGTCCGAAATTCTTCAATTATTTTTAAGAATTTATAAACCTACCATTTGTTTATTATTTTGTGTCATATGTAACCAAATATTATTTACAGGCAGGCAACAATCCACTTTTAAGTGTATTAAATCGGGTTTTATAGTTTGGCAAAATGTTCAATTTCGATTTATCAAATTGCAAATATTTTGTATTAATACCTTCGAACTTACAAAAAAAAAATTCCAACTTCAATTCTAAGCTACATCGAACCTTTTTTATCAATCTTTATTATCACAGTTCAGATATCGAAGGACATTGCGTTATAGGAAACTCGCCATCTATCACAACTTCAACCGATGAAACTTCCAGTGGTTCGATCTGCCAATCAGTAAGGGAAAGTTTATTTCTTCCACATTAGATTACTTTATGGTTGTCATGCTCGTATAATTGTCATATCGTAATATATCTATGAGTGACATCGATGAAAGGAATATACACACATGAAAATTTCACCAGTTACTACCAATCATGGTTCCAGTACCATCCGACTGGAAATACGGAATCCGAACCATGAAATGCTGCTACTAGCCATACCGGAAGAACCGAGTAGCTAACAACGAAAGCAATAAAAACGACTGACTACGTTGACAATTGACAATACGTAGAGTGGAGTCATTTTTCCACCCACTCACCCGCAGAGCTTACTGCTGACTGTAGGTCTGTGTTTTTTTTTATCCTGAAAGCAATACCATATCCAATTAGTTGTTCAAACTATGAAGAAGAGTCACATGGATACTTTGCTTCTAGTGATATTTCATTTGAGTCAGTATTAAATTTGAAAATTCAAATCCCAATATTTAAAAACTCGATAAAAAAAATCTTAGGTCCATTTTAAGCTCATGTGAGTGTCGCGTACCATACTTTCAAAAAACTTCGTTCAACAGATTTTCTGAATGGAATCTTTCCATATTATAATTCGATGACCCATCGCAAAAATCGTAAACATATCTGGTCAGATGCAGCAGAACTTATCGGGATGGGAAAATTTTTCCTTTTCTTCTGGTATGCTGCTGGCAGATATCGAAAAGTCAACTCGCAACCTTGTTGTTTGCAAGAATTTGTGGGAAGCTGTTTTTGTGTTCCCTTATCCTCAATTGGGTTGGGATGTCGAAGGGAGGAGAGCCAAAGAATTGGAAAACTGTCGTTCGGAAACAGTTTGTATGCTTCGGTTGATGAACATCGTAAAATTTACATTATTAGCAGTTGCTCGCCAACCTCTCCTCCCCACCCCTCCAAAAAGCTTTTGTTAGCCGATCTTCCATTGCTTATGGTGGAACAAATTTCACCCAACTAGCTGTCTTACAAATGGGACTTTTATTGTAGTTCACAATCGAATGGTTTTCTTTTTACTGAATAGGCAACAGGGGAGAAAGAAGAAGAAGAAGACGGAATAAAGGCAGCAGAAATACATTAAGAATCTTATTCTTGGTCCATCGTTTTCGCAGCATCGTCCCACACATTCCAGTAACGGTTGACATTAAAGTGTGGGAATAACTCTGTTTTTATGAAAGGTTCGGTCGATCGGAACGAGTGGCTCGGCTCTGTTTGGGTCTGGGCTGTTGTGGTCGCATGGGTTTGGGGGAAAACTTTGGCCGGAAGTGGTCACTCGAGGATGTTTTGTTGCCCGGCATCTGTTGTTGTATTTCCGAGAGGATGGCAAAACGACCGATATCAGTTTTCCGCTTCACTGGGAAAATTATACATACATGCTCTGTGTAGGAACTTGCAAACAAAGCGGCAAACACATTTGAGGCGTATTGTTTAGAGTGACTTTTTCACAATAACTGAAAGTTTCGATCATTCCAACAATTCTCATTATGTGTGTTTGAATTTATGGTAATTTTACGTTTATTAATACCGCTCGACACAATTTAAACTGGCGTACGATAGTTAACAAGTTCTATTTTTAAAACGGAGGACACGAAGAGAATGTCAAACTTTACTATAGGTTACATATATAAATTGACATAAATCTACGTTTTTCTTGACTTGTCCAATATTTTTCTACGGAAAACATTTCTGGGAACGCCAAAAGTCAAAGTACTCCGAAAAACAGTTGAAGGTTTTTAGGATGCCTTTAAGATAAGAAATGTTAGCCTCATAGTTGTTCAGCCGAACGGGAACATAGAGTTGCAGATTCTGGTTTCTTAATCCTCACGGTCGCACGTTGAGAGGAATAGCTTCCAGCAGCGAGGGACAGTCAATGCTCGATGTAAGGAGATTCGCAACGGCCAAAGCACGTGTAGCGGTTCTTCGGAATTGAAGCGTGTCTTAGTCTATCAGGCGGCAACGACTCTCATAACTGGGCAAACGAAAAGGATCTTGCCAGTTCAAGTGTCGAAGTGCATATCGAATGAAGCGCCGCTAGATAGCCTCGATTCGTTCAATTCCATTCTGGTAGAAAGGGCACCAGACAGCTGAAGCATACTCAAGAACGGAACGGACTATGCTACAATATAAGCTTTTTAAGCAGTACACATCTTTAAATTCTTTAGCCACGCGAAACAAGAAACCAAGATTTCTGGAGGCTTTGTCTACAACGTAGTTCGTGTGAGTCTTAAACTCAAGCCGTTGATCGAGAATAGTACCCAGATCATTGATTTGGTCAATCCGGGAGATTATTTCCTCCCCGAGAATGTACTCAGCATAAGAGGGTGTTGCTTGCGAGAAAAAGATATGATCGAGCATTTACTGCGATTTAGTGGTAGGCAGTTTTTGTCGCACCAGTCAGCAAAAATGTTGAAATGCCGTTGCAAGAAATCGATGTCGTCTTTACCATTGATGGTGTGATACAGTTTCAAATCATCGGCATAAGCGAGTTTTGGGCCATCGAGAAGCGACAGAACATCATGAAAATAGATGACAAAAATTATTGGTCCTTAATGGCTTCCTTGAGCAGTTTTACAGTCAATTGAACAGCGTGGTTGAGAGAATTCCGAAGGGTGACATTCAAATCCACTTAGGCGACTTCAACGCAAAGATTGGCTCCGATAATCAGGACTTTGAGCGCATCATGGGGCGCCATGGCCTAGGACAGATGAGCGAAAACGGAGAGCTGTTTGTAGAATTTTGTGGCAACAACAACATGGTGATCGGTGGATCGCTCTTCCCCCATCGACCAGCACATAAGGTCACTTGGGTATCCCGAGATGGCCGAACAGAAAATCAAATTGACCACATCTGCATCAGCCGAAAATGGAGAAGGAGCCTTCTTGATGTCCGCAACAAACGAAGCGCAGACATTGCATCTGACCATCACCTCGTCCTTGGCGAGATACGACTGAGAGTTGCGCGTGTCCAACGGCGCGAGGAGAAAGTCGGGTGTCGATACGACGTCCGCCGGTTGGAGAATCCAGAGGTGAAAAGGGCATACGTTGAACAGCTAGAATCCCGAGCCTCGGAGCTGCCGACAGACGGAACAGTCGAAGAACAGTGGTGTGGAATCAAGAATGCCTTTATCACGACGAGCCATGGTACTCTCGGTAAAGTTTGTGGAAGACGAAGTGAATGGATGTCGGATGAAACCTGGAGGATGATCGATGATCGGAGAAAGGCGAAAGTCGGAATTGAGCAGGCATGTACCGGGTCAGCCAAAGCAGCCGCCCGCTTACGATATGCGGAGCTGGAAAAGGCAGTTAAACGAGCTTGTAGACGAGACAAGAGAGCCTGGACAAACTCCCTAGCCGAAGAGGGAGAAAGAGCCGCCGCCATTGGAGATATCCGATTATTATATGATATTCTCGCCGCCTTAGTGGTGCAAGGACTAATGCAAGAATGCCGCTGAAAAATCGAGCAGGTCAGCTGCTGACAGATCGAACAGATCAGCTCAAGCGTTGGACTGAGCATTTTGATCAACTTTTTCGAGTTACAAATAGCAATGGCCAACAGAACCCGCAGCTCGAGGCGCCCACAGTAAGTCGCATTAATGGCGTCAACTCGGAAGCGCCCTCGCTGGCTGAAATAGAAGCGGCAATCAAGGACATGAAATCCAACAAAGCGCCTGGAATCGATTGCATTCCTGCTGAAATGCTCAAAGCCGACCCTGCCTTGTCAGCACAAATGTTGCACCGTCTTTTCGCTGACATATGGGATACTGCAACATTCCCGGCCGACTGGATGCAGGGTATCCTCGTAAAGGCCCCAAAGAAAGGAGACCTAACAGAGTGCGGTAACTGGCGTGGCATAACTTTGATCTGTACAACCCTCAAAGTACTCTGCAAAGTGATCCTGAACAGGATCCAGGAGAAAATCGACGCTACACTCCGACGGCAACAAGCTGGATTCCGATCCGGACGATCATGTGTGGACCACATAACAACGCTACGAATAATACTGGAACAAATCAACGAATTCCAGGACTCTCTTCTGCTGGTGTTCGTTGATTTCGAAAAAGCATTTGACCGACTGAACCACGAAAACATCTGGGCTGCTCTTAGACGACGAGGGGTCCCAGAGAAACTAGTCCATCTCATCGAAGCACAGTACGAGGCATTTTCGTGCAAGGTCTTGCACGACGGTGTCTTGTCCGAACCAATCCCGGTAACTGCTGGAGTGAGACAAGGATGTATTTTGTCACCGCTGCTTTTTCTCATCGTAATGGATGAGATCTTGACTGGATCCATTGACTGTCGACCAAACCGAGGATTGCCGTGGAATCCTTCAACCATGGAGCAACTGAACGACCTTGACCTGGCAGACGATATTGTTTTGCTCGCCCAAACACAACAAGACATGCAGAGCAAACTCGACGACCTCACCGAAAGCTCCAAGGCAGCAGGTCTCAAAATCAATGTCGGAAAGACCAAGTCGATGGAAATCAATACAGAAAATCGTTCCATTTTCGTGGTAGCTGGACAACAGGTTGAGACAGTGGAGTGCTTCCAGTATCTTGGTAGCCAGATTACGCCTGATGGTGGGACCAAGAAGGACATCGAGACCCGGATCAGAAAACGAACTAAGATCCGAATCTTCAACTCAAACGTCAAATCCGTATTGCTGTACGGGTGTGAAACTTGGTGCACATATGCGGTGACGACGCGAAAACTGCAAGTTTTTGTGAATCGCTGCCTGCGGAACATCATCCGCGCTTGGTGGCCTGGCAACTGGATCTCAAACGTTGAACTTCATCGCCGGTGTCATCAAAAGGCACTAGAAATCGAGATTCGGGAACGTAAGTGGAGATGGATTGGGCACACGCTGCGAAGAGATGAAAACGAGATTTGCAGAGAAGCGCTTGACTGGAATCCAGATGGGCATCGAAGAAGAGGCAGGCCCAAAAGCTCGTGGCGGCGAAGTCTAGCCGCTGAAATCCGCACAGTTGACGAGAACCTCGGCTGGCAGCAAGTGAAGACGCTGGCTCCGGATCGCCAGCAGTGGAGATCTTTTATCTCAGCCCTATGCGCCGGTCAATCGGCGCTGGACCCTTAGGTAGGTAGGTAGGTAATGGCTTCCTTGCGGCACTCCGGAAGAGCCAAGAAACTGTCCCGAGAAGAATTCTCCAGTATGAACGGACAACTTTTGTCCCGTTAAGTAGCGCCGGAACCACTCCAGTAGAGATCCACAGAATCCCAAGCGACCTAGCTTTGCGTGAGCAATCTCGTGGTTTATGTTATCAAATGCAGCAGACAGATCTGTATAAATAGCATCGGTTTGGGTCTTCCTGGCATAGCTTTCTTGTACAAAAGATGTGAACGTCAGAAAATTTGTGGTAGTTGATCATTTAGGCATGAAACCGTGCTGATCGTTTGAAAAGTGGTGCTTGCAGAATGGGATCCAACACAACCGGCTCAAACAGTTTTGCAATAGCACACAGCTGTGCTGAGATACCACGGTAATTGTTAATATCTTTATTATCTCCCTTTTTGTAAACAGGAAACATATATGCTTCTTTCCACAAAGCGGGGAAGATTGCGCCGCCCAGCGATGCTTTAAATATATGCCTAATAGGTGTTAGCAGATGTGGCATAAACGGCATAAAAGTAGCTGGTATTCCATCCGGGCCCTTAGAAGTAGAGTTTTTGAGTTTGACGGTTGCTTTTAAGATAGCTGCATCGTCGACGAGAATACCATTTTGAGAAGAGCCTAGAGGTGAGACATTACTAACAGCCCTGGTCAGTTGTTCTACAGAGATGGGCCCGATCGTGAAAATGATCGAAAATTTCTCAGCGAACAGATTACAGATTCCAGGGTCAGCGCTAGCAATATCGCCGTCCAGGTGTATATGGGACGGAAGTTTGGATTCTTTTCGCTGGTTTTCGGCATACTTCCAGAACGACTTTGGTCTGCTCTTGAAATTTCGCTGTAACCGGTTCAGATATGTTAGATAGCAACGTTTGCTGAGTTTCTTATAAGCAGAGTTCAGTTTGCGGTATTCCCTTTTCGTGTTGAGGCACTTGTGCTTATTGTAGTTTCGGAGAGCGCACATTTTAGCAGTTTTCTGTCGTTCGTAGATTAGTTCGTAGATCACCATCGATACTGCGTTTTGGCACATGGCGATCGATAGTGTAGTTAAAAACATTCAAAAATCTTTTGGCAGCTGCGTTAGGGGCAGAGAAATCAAGTTCATCTTCCCAATTAATAGAATCCAGAACGAGGGAGGTAGCTACAAAGTCCACATTCTTGAAATCGTGATATAAAGATCTTGTTTTCTCCGCGGTAGCATGGCATCATGGCAACATCGAGTGAGATCACTAAGGCGGGGTGATGTGGGATAGGCTTAACAAGGGGAGCAGGAGCTAAATCTATTGTTGGATTTCTAAACCCTTCGTTGACAAAGCAAAGGTCGAGCAAGCGACCGTTTTCATTTTCGATCGATATTGTTGATTGGAGACAGAGTCGCTGTACTTAAGCTATCTAAGAAGATGTTGGAGGATGCCGAAAACGAAGAACGTACGGAATCCGGAAACAGAAAGCCACTTCGCGAAGAACACCATTTCAGACCGGGCAAGTTGAAATCACCAATAACGAGTATGTCATCTTCGGGAGAGCACATAGAGCTAACTTTGGTGAGGCAGCGCGAGAAAGATTCAGCTAACACCTGGTCTCCGGAACGATCGGGAGGCACGTACACTACGCACAAGTATAGTTTCCGGTAAACGAGATCGATACGGGCCCATAAAAGTTCCAAATCTTCCCAGGAGTTGTCTTCGATTAGCATAGATTCAGTTCAGATATCACAGCAAGTAACACTCCACCTCCGGTTAACTTTATGCTGTTTAACGGATTACGGTCGCATCGGAAGACTGCATAGTCCGGCCTGATAACCTGACTGGAAAGCGTGCGGAGGAAACTGATGGAGTCAGACGATTCGGGTGCAAGACGGGAACGACGATCACTGGAAAAACAGAATCCATCACGAAGAGAATGGGGTTGTCTATATGACACAAATACTGTTTTAGGAAATATTGTCGTCATTATACTATGGATTGAGATGAGAATTTGCACATGGGTATATAGCAGAACGAGTTAATGATTTAAGGTATCAAATTTCTGGTAAAGAGTCGTCAAAAGGGCTCGTCCATATAAAATGTTTACTGTTTTTGCTATGGCCCTTATTCTGCGCCTCGCGTGACGTGACGATTGTAGAGTCACCCAAGTCACTCTATTCCAGCAGTCGGTTTAGGTGAGGAACGTCACTTCGGATGAACTTTGTGAGTTCTTACCCTATTCTCGTATTCACCGTGGGTGAGAATCGTCGCATTCGGGTGACGATTTTAGGTGACAATTGTCGGTACCTTTTCAGGTGGTGAAGAAAAAGAAATTTAACAGAAAATTTATGTACATGGAAATGAAAGGCTCTTAATAGTTAATTGAATGATAAAGAATGATAGTTTTGAAAAGATGGAAGAAAATATGTATTTCTTTTCATTGAATGTTTTTGCAAAATCCGGCTTATTTCCGTTCTTGGGTCATGGCCTTTTCTTATCGAAAAGTTTCGTTTGGTCGGTCGGTAGTTTGGGGATGTGGAAGGAAGTGATGCCTTCTAAGATACATACAACAGGCTTCGATCGGGTTTTATAATAAAAAAATAGACTGAATGCTTTTTCGACGAAATATCACGACTTTCCTGTTGCGCAGCCTCGAAGATGGCGAAGTTATGTTGTAAGTTCTTGTTCAGTTCTAAGATTGCGACCACTTTTCCAAATCTAAAAAATAACAATAAAACCCATTAGTAAAGAATCAGTACGCCATAATCAACTAACTAACTGTTCGGATCGACAATTTTCGGCTTGCCACGGTGGTACCCTCGGTTGGGAAAAATATATAAACCGCGGCACCATTCGGAGCCATCGGCATCTGATTTTTTTTCGGCAATAATACCCAGATCCGAACCCAGCTTTGATGAGCGAAATTTCTACTTACGTCGCATAAATCGTCCGTTTACCATCCTCAAGCAGCTTGCTGTGACCGTACAATCCGATGATGGCCATTTTCGAACCGAAATTCTAACCCGTTACACAAAATAACTAATTCGGAAAATCCGAAGCGAGAGCAAAATCAACCAGCTAATTTCTACCATTTTGACAGATGTGTTCATTCGGCCCCTCACCTAGAATGAATCTCTGTCACTTTACCCACAACGACTCCAGGAATAAGGTGACAAATCTCACGGTGACTCCGAGGTGAGGTGACAACCATCACGTCACGTACGGCGCAGAATAAGGGCCTATATTGACGGCATTATTTATTGCCATTTTTTAAGACACAAAATAAGGTTTCATTTTGCAATATGATTCACAAGTTGAATCACAATTGATGGAATAAATCGCTTAATGTAAATAAACGTCGGTCAATGTAATATTCAAAGCTTAAGTTTACATCCAAATCGATTAAAATTTTAACTGAAGCATTTTAATTATTTAAATTTTAATTTTTTTTTATAAATATTGAGAACAAGAAAAACAAGAAAAAAGTTAAACATTTGTTGAACAGTATAACCTATAACTTTCAAGTTTTGAACGATTGGTATGATAACATACGTTCGATTTTTCATTTCCATTTTTATAAAAAAAAATCATGTAAAGATGTTTAACCGCGATATATTGTTACACTTATATATTGACGTTTTTCGGCGAATTAAATGTCTTACGCTAGGGAAAAATATCCTTCAAGAAACCAATTCTAGCCTCATTTTTTGGGTTTTTAAATCTTCTTGATGCACAGCTCCACAATCATAAGAGGTTTGAGGCCTGTGTTTTGAATAAATTCTCCTGTTCCAATTGATTTTTTTTGCTCGAGAATTCACATTTCAAAACATGGTTTAATATTTTTTTCAATTTCAAGCCATTACAGTGAAATTTTCAATAATCCATTCAATTAAAAAGAAAAAAAAGCACGTTAGTTTTAAAAGGATCAATATTCTTTTCTCGAAGACCGTTGCTTCATTGATTTTCTTGAAGGGAAGAGATAAGTTGACAGTGTTTTACTTCTCTAAACATGCTTATGAACAAGTCATGGTCTAAATTTTGCGTTGAATTGTGCCAACAAATGTGCATTCATTTTTGTTAATGTGTTTTATTCGTAGCGTAAATTTTGAAGGCCGTTACACACTCTTAAGTCAGTATACACCTAAAAGCGCGTGTTGTTTTCCCATGATTCAAAAGATAACATCATTTAATTACAAAGGAAGGGATAAATCATTTGACCTGATGGTCACTTGTTTCGGAAACACTCCCAATATCTTTTACTGAAACTTGTATGCAATTCATAACCAATCAACCACAATTAGCTATGGCTTCACTTCGAGTACAAGCGAAACTATTATAGCATCACAAGATCTCTTTCAGAAAAATACCTCAGGAAGACAGGAAAAAAAACGAAGACTCTTCAGCCCCCGGACCACTTTGCATTTACTTTTTATTCCATTTTCTACAACTTTTCTTCTGCTCTACTACAGCAAACATCTTGACTCTTCAAGGGGGCGATCATAATGACAAAAATAAATATTGCTTTGCCTTCGCCACCTTCCATCGAGTCTTTTGAAGTGTGTATGTCAGTCTATTCAGTCCACATTGAGCCCACACGAAAAAATGGATGGGAAGGCACTTCTCAGGATTGCTGCAAACTTGCTGGGTAGATTTTTCACTCGAACCTGCGTAAACCGAGCTTTGGCGAATGGAAATATGTATAGAAGAAGGGCTGATGTATATTGGTTCCATATATAGATGGAAATACTTCAGAATTGTTGACACACATATAATTTACTTCTTTTGACGTGTGGCACGATCTTGGGGCATATGGTTCTGAAGTGAAGTGGTGGTTTTCACATATTTTTCAGTATGGCAAAACACCTGCCAAGAGGGAGTCTATTCGGGACGTGCTTAAATTGAGTTGTTGATCTACGCATACGCTTCCAACGGTGGATTATTTGTGCTAGAAGTGCTTTCGATTTCGGCGTTTATGTACTAGCTGTGTAATTTTCTACTTGGAATATTGAAATTAGCAGCATAATTAATTTGAAGATCTTACATCTTCCATTATCGCATAGTAAATTATTTATCTAATAACCAATTTATGACTGAAGAAGGATGCCTCCCACACGTAACTAGTTAGGAGATGCCAATTAGGGGGGCCTCAGTAGTAAATCTATCACGTCTCATCGGAAGACTCTAATATCGCTCGAGAAGCTCCAGCGGAAGCAGCCCGTGGATGTTAATAATAATGGAGCCTACATGCTCGTTCATTCATCACTCTGCCTACCACGCTACTGACGATAGGATATCGGTATGGTTCACAAGCTGCAGCTGCTCTACACATCCGAGACTCGGAGTGACACATACAGGAAAATTGAATCACCCAATTGAGTGAGCATCTTTGTACTCTTTGAATCAGCAACAACAACAGAAACAACAATACTGCCAGATACGGCTTCTATCTTTCATCACTCCTTCTTGTAGGTACATAAACCTGCGTTGGAACTTGCAGCGTAGGACGAAGGCTCGGAAGAGGCACTTGATATGCCTTGAACGTTTTCCGACTCCCTCGTGTGATTATTCCAAACTGATCCCAGACTTCCGGATGCATTCCGATGAAAGACGAGCCTTTGATGAAGACATTAATTGATAACGTGCTCAAAATGGTGTGAGCCTATTTCAATGGCATCAGAATGTTTCCATTTCCTTCCGATGATAATGCTGGCACTTATTTTTTCTAAGGAAACACATTCAACTTCGATGTTATAATCCTGCAAACACATCATTCCTAAACTCTCCATCATCAGTATGTTTTCATGTAATATCAAGACAAAACTGGGTGAGAAATATGCCTTTGTCGATGTGAAATGTCACCATGTATATAATGTATGTACAACAGATTAAGTCGTTTTGGGGTCATTTTGGAATTTCTCAAACCCTGGGGTCTAAAACTCATCCATGATTTTTTACAGAATTTCTACTCGCACAAAACTGATGAGCAGTGTCGGTTTCACAGAAGAAAGAAAAATGATGTTGATTTCTCTGAACAAGATATTGAAATTTCTCATACAAACCTAAAAGTTCAAATTTACTCATGTAAACGTTACTTAAAAATTCTGCAAAAAATTCATGGATGAGTTTGAAACCAAAACGAAGCTTTCTAGATCCCAGGATTTAAGAAATTCAAAAATGACCACAAATCGACTCAGTCTAATGTAAAATTAGTGACAAAAGCTTGTACCGTAAAACGGGGTAAGATTGATCACTCATCAATCAAATTAAATTTCCTTTTCAAGTTTAATAAGTATAAAATTCAGGAAAAATATTCAGTTAGGCTTCCGCTTTTCCAAATCCGAATTGCCGGGCCTTATGCTCAACCCCTGCCATCAGATTTTGTACAGTCACCTTGTCCACCTTCTTCGCCGCAGAAAGCCAGTTTGCCTTGAACTGCTGCTCGTTCTTAGCAGTTTTTTGGTCTTCTTTAGGTTCCGCTTGACAATAGCCCAGTATTTCTCAATTGGGCGGAAATCTGGCGTGTTGGGAGGGTTCTTGTCCTTGGGAACCACCTGTACGTTGTTGACGGCGTACCACTCCATGGCTTTTTTACCGTAATGGCAAGATATCAACAATACGATACGGAACAATCGTGTTTCTTCAAGAAAGGCAGCAGACGTTTATTCAAACACTCTTTCACGTAAATTTCTTGGTTGACAGTCCCGGAAGCTATGAAAATGCTGCTTTTGAAGCCACAGGTACAGATGGCTTGCCAAAGCAGATATTTTTTGGCGAATTTTGGCAGTTTCATGTGCTTGAAAATATCTGCTCCCTTTCCCCTTCCTTTTGCCGTATAAAACTCCTGTCCCGGAAGCTGCTTGTAGTCGGCTTTGACGTAGGTTTCGTCGTCCATTACCGCGCAGTCAAACTTCGTCAGCATCGTCGTGTACAGCCTCCGGGATCGCGCTTTTGCCTTCGAATTTGGTTTATCATCGCGATTTGGAGTCACTACCTTCTTGGCAGTCGATAGTCCGGCTCGTTTTTTGGCTCGATGCATGGTTGTAGACGATACATCCAGCTTATTTGTAGTATGTCGGAGAGAGAGGTTAGGGTTTCGCTTGAAACTACCGGCAACTCTCTTTGTCGTCTCAGCGGCTTGCGGTTTTCGATTTTCGAGGATTTCCCCTCGATCCAGACTGTAACCAAGGGTTGGCTACTGCCCAGCACTACTAAGACTCCCTCAGGGTCGGCTTTTCGTCAATCAAAAACTACAAGGAAACGCTAGTAAATTCAATTTCGAGCTTCGCTCGCCAACCTTTATTCCGACTTGTCGACAATTTTCAAAAAATCCCCTTAGTGACTGTACAAGACTCTCCTACCTTGCTCTAATGCTTCGGGCCCTTCTTCTTCGGTTTACCCCTTCACACACCGTCGGATGTCCCGTGTCTCCTCGTAGTTGTTGAGGGAGGTAGACTCGTGGCTTAGGTGGGTTCGTAGCGCCGGACTCCGGCACGGTGGGGTGGAGCTTACCAAGTGGCTGTGGCGGGCTGCTAGGGTTCCTCAGAGGCACTTCTGGTAGGCCTCTATAGGAGTTTGGAGGAACACGAGCGGTACAAACTTCGAATTAAAACCTCAGGGTCCTGGCCGGTTTTTCACGCACACTTAAACAAGGTTTTCACGGTGCGGACTGCTGTTTGGCTTAATGCGCCTTAACTTTAACTTTTGGAACAGCGTAAGCGATGGTATTATTTGCTGAGAGAAAACTATTAGCATTCAACCTTCTTTCTCCGCGTTGCACCATGAAATGGCCATTTTGGACCAGTACAATGCCCCTCATACCCGACCGATGACCGCCCCTCCCTTCGTTGCTGACCCTTTCTCTTGCCTCTTGCTCAGTGATCCTTTCATCCTTACTGCGGCCCTGCTCCATTATAGCACGCTCATGCTGCCCTCTGTTGCATGCTAGTACCCGCCTGTCAGTTTTATGCTGCTGGGCTGCGTCCGGGATATTCGAGGTCTAAAGGCTGGTCCGTTTCACTCTTCACTGAATCACTAGCACTTCCTCGACATTTAACGTTACCGCGACGAATCTTAGTAATCTTGAACAGTAACTTTCACATGGTTACAAATAAGCGCAACGTGTTTTAATTTTGTATGGAAATTCGTATGGAAGAAAAAAGTTTTGCGTATTAAATCATCCAGGACATTCAAACAATTTTTCGAGGGAATGGTTACTTATTGTGAAACTACCGGCAACTCTCTTTGACGTCTCAGCGCCTTCCGGTTTTCGATTTCCCCCCGATCCAGGCTTCCTGGCTGTCGAAAAACGTTCCCCAAACACTTTAATTACATTTGTAACGGTTGATTTGGCAACTTTTAGCGATTTTGCCAGCTTTGCGTGCGAGTAGCTCGGATTTTCGCGATGCGCGAGCAAAATTTTGATACGCTGCTCTTCTTCCTTGGACGGTATTTTGTGAAGAGTGAATTCCAAAATCAAAATAGGAGCAACATTCTACACACACACACACCTTCAAAATGAAGGGTGTTCAGGTTTGTAAAATGAAAAATTGAAAGAAATACGTCAAGTTGATATTGACCAAATTTTGACCGTATCACCCTTTAACATTGATTAGTCTCTAGTATGACGGTTTTAACGAGTTTCATTTAATTTCCTTGGCCCTTGGTTTCTAGCCTTTTGCCCAAGACTGGCTTACTCTTGAAAAATGTCCCTATTTTTTAAATATCAATAATTTACCTCAAACTACAACAAAAACTACACCAAAACAATGCATTTACTAAGGAAAAAAGTTGAACTCTTACATAAATCGACCTGCTGCTTCTAAGCGCTTTGACTATCAGGAAGAGTGTTTGTTTACAAGCCCTTGAAAGAATGGATATTTCAAGATTTTGAAATTACATTTGAAATTTTCAAAATTAAACCAACTTTTTTCCCAATTTTGTAGCAAGCTACAGTTAGTTAGAATTAGCTACCCAACATTTCACTTGAGCAGAACACCAAATATTTAGAGTGCAGGTTTATAACGCCTTAATTGCCACTATCTGACAAACCACCTCCCACCTGGGTGGAATTGCATCGCCGATGAAAGCATCAGAGCGCAAGTTTTCTCTACTTCGCAGCGAGCTTTCCCTTTGAACAATCGGGACTTGAATTGTTAAAAGGGAAGAGAGAGTTTCGGGAGAAAGCCGAACTATCAGGAAAATATGAATTGGTTAAGAGAATATGTCGGGGAACTTCGTAAAGTATTCGCTTTACGCAGTTCCGGTTAAAAATGAATAGACGGCTGCAATTTTCTGAAGACCTGGAGCAGTTCGATCATTTGGTCTGAAATCGTGGATTGAGTTAGGTGTGTGGCTAGAGTTCCGAGTAGTAGAAGGTAAAACGTGAGGTGTTTTTTTATGGGAAAGGGATCACTAACTGGTTCTGGCCTAGATTTTAGGGTCGTACGACAGGCTGTGAGAATAAACCGTCGCAAACCATTCGCAACAACCGATTTGCGAAAAAGGTAAAAGTTTTGTGGGAGGGAAACGTGCACACAATAATCCCTTACGGTTTCGTTAAAAGGTTTACCTGCGAGAAGGAGGCGACAAGCACCCGACGTACGCACCAACAACACTTTCCCCTGGCTCACGAAACAACGAAAATCACCACGCGGACCAACCTTTTCCGGAGCAAAACCCCGCCGGAAACCCGGACTCCGTCAACATAGTCCGGAAACCCCCAACCATTTCGAATTCGTCAACAACAACCACGGGATTCGAAATTAAACGGAAACGCCCGTAAAAATTGTTTCCCACCATCGTCGCGACACTCGATGAAGAAGGCCAGCACAACAACATCTGGGTTCGACATCGAGCGACAACACCACTAGGTTCCGCTAGAGCGGAAGCAGCAACAAACAACGTCACATGTTCGTCAAAACATCTCCGAATCGCACATGATTTCCCGATGAGCCGGTAGAAAACGACACCGAAACAGCCTGCATCAACAACACATCCAACTGCCGTAAGTACCTACCCTTCCCTCTAAATATTTATGCGCATAAATTTGGGTGGGTACTGAATTGTGTCCAGTTTTTCGGGTCGTTGACCCTATTGTATAATCAAATGCCGTAAGGGATATGCACGACCACTATACTTGCCCCTCCACCAAACCCGAACGATTGCTAGCAGCCCGCAGCCCCACCAGCTAATGTGGTCGAGCGGTTAGAGTGGCATCCTAAAAATCTCCAACTTCCCAAAGAACATGAGTTCGAGTCTCGAGATGGAATAAAGTTTTTTGTCGAGAAAATAATTTTTTTTGGAAGATTTTCTTTTTAATAAACGGTGGAATGCCCTAAAATCGAAGCCTTATCTTTTTTTGAGAACTTTCCTGTTTAAGGCATTTCACGTTTTGCAGCGGTTTTTTTTTAAGGAGAGCGTTGGACTCCAGTTGTTTCAACTCACATCGGACTTGAAAAGCGACCAAGATTGGTGGTCGGCAGACGCTCAACTGCTGATGCTAAGCGGCGATGTCAGATCTTTTTTGCCGACCTGATCTATTTTGGTTGATCAATTAAATTTTCCTAATATTTTGGATTTTTTTTGAAGCACTTGACGCCTTTGGCGGAGTACTTTTTGACTTTTTGGGGAACGGTCGTTTCAGGAGAAGTGTAGCAGAAGAAGGAAAAACTCGCCCTTTGGTGGGTCTCATTGGCCGGGCAAACCATAACCAGGCTAACGGTCTCCTCAGGGAGTGGCGCATTAAGCCGTTAGCAAAACCTGCACAGTCTTCCAAGGATAGGTCTCGCCTTACAATTTGAAACTTAAGTCATAGTTTTTAAAAAGTAGAAAAAAAAATTCAGATATTTTATTTTTAGATTTAGCTATTGATGAATATGTGGACAAATTACAAGTTGATAATAGTTACCCTGGTGATCAATGTTACCCCATTTTACGGTTACCAAGAACAATTTCCACCATCATTTTGCTCATATGTCTTTTTAAATAAACTTTTTATGATATAAACTGTAGCACGAAATAATCAATTAATCAAATTCAAAATTCAAAAGTTATGTAAGTCAAAACATGTAATCTGCCCTAAAAATAGCAACAGCAACAACTATCAAATCATTCATCGACTATACAAATTTCTAGTATTCTCCAGTTCATATGAACGTCGCGACCTGCCCCACCTGCCGCTAAATATGCCCCATGGACTTGAAATTTTTCGATGTAGAAGTATAATGAGGCGTTTAGGGATATTCTAGTATTTAGATTTACTCTCGTACAAAATGAGCAATTTTCTCGGTTTCAATACCATATTGGACGGATTTATCACGTGTAAAATCCAATATTTTACGAAAAATTGCAGGTCATGTTATAGAATGGTTGAACAATCCATTTTAATCATTGATGAGCTGAAAAACGTCATGTTAGGTGATCTAAAGACAGGACTGTTATCTGTTTGTATTGAGGTTTAAAAAATTGCTCATTTTGTAAAATACTATAATAGTGCATCTAATCCTTGAAACCTCAAAATACCATCAAATCGAGAAATTTCAACTCCATGGAGCATTTATGGAGGGAGGTTAAGAGTGCTCCAGAATTGATTTTTCAGGAACAATAGAACATATTGACACTTCTTTACGAACACTACCTCACCGAAACGCCTCGGCCCTAACCTCTAAACAAGAATGAAACGATTGATTTTATCAAAGGGACGTACCCAAAACGCGATTTGAAATATTTTCAGCCTCTCTGTCACTCACTACTGTCTAAACACCCAAAATTTCCAACGATACTATGCTTAGAAATTTCACATTTTCTTTATCTACTGAAATGAAGTTTCAGCATGCTCAAGGTGCGTACATGACTTTTTAAAAATGTGTAGGAAACGTTGATAGTTTAAAATTGAGTTAAAATATTTGAAATATAAAAAGCGAGCAAATATTCATTTTCGGCATAACAACCTGGCAACTCCGATGAGGTCAAATCCAAATCAATCTTCGAGATATGGCTGAGGCCAACCAGCCATCAATACCATCGACCGTATATACCCTTATAGAGAACTGGAAATACTGGTTAAGGGGATCTACAGTATACCTGGGCCAAAGGGACCTGGACCAGATGGAATTCTTCTGGTATTTATAAAGAACCTTGCCAATGAACTTACATACTCTTTCTTTCAGCTATTTAATATGTCACTAGAAACAGGAAATTCCCTAAAGTATGGAAAAGCTCCTTTCTGGTTCCTATTTTTAAATCTAGGCGGAAAGCTGACGTACGTAACTATCGTTTAATTGCTTTTATTTCGTGCATTCCCAAGCGTTTTGAGGCAACTGTAAATGATTTTTTTCCTTCAAATAATAAACCAAATAACAGACAAACAACATGGATTTTTCAAAGGTCGCTCAATTACTACAAATTTACTTGAATTCGTAGATTATTCACTAAATTCAATGGATAATGGAAATTACGTTGACGCATTGTATACAGATCGACTTAAGTAAAGCATTTGATTTAGGACTTCTGAAATGACTTGAATTGTATTGAACAAATCGGAAAGCAAATAAAAAAAAATAATGGAAAAAAAGTCAAATTCCATTAAAGTCACTTAAGGTGTTCCACAAGGCTTACATTTAGGACCACTTCTTCTTATTTTGTCTGTAAAAGACATTTTCTTTATGTATGTATGTATGTATGTATGTATGGTTCCCCCATCGGTAGCAAGGTCCTGCCAACAGCTGTGTGGCTTAGCCTTCGAATTTCTTCTAGGGCTTCCACGGTCCGATGGTTCGTCGAAGGAAGGCATCCAACCCTCAGAAACCTTTAATGACCGGCTACCCGTGCCGCATGCAATAGTCTCTTCATATTAACCCCAGATGCATTCCCTCTGAAATATTTATACAATGAGCCGCAGCCCATGGTGTAGAGGATAGCCTTCAAGTCTTCTAAGCCAGTGGGCATGAGATCGAATCCCGGTCACGGCATACATGATACACTTTCTGTGGGTTGGTGGTTTTAGCATTTGTAAGATGCTAGCCGTCATATACTTGAAAGATGTACGCATAGAGTTAAGAAAAAAGGAATCTCTTCGAGGAAACATCAAGTTTCATTGAGATCCTGTATGTGTTTGTGTTCGTTTTTACACCTTATGGGGTCCGAACCCAGAAGTTTCATTGCCGATACTGGGAATCGAACCCAGTACGCCTGGGTTACCAGACTCGCGCCAGCCTATCCACTAGACCACATCAGCGCTTTCATAAACGACATTTTCTTTATTTCTAGAAATCTTTAAATACTGATTTACGCCGACGATTTGAATCTATATTTGGAAATAAAAAAGCATGAAGATATGAAGTTGATCCCGAATGAAATAGACATATTCTACACCTGGAGTAAGAAAAATTCACTCGAAATCAATGTAAACAAAATTTACTCAATATCATTTTGCAGAAAACCATCAACTCTAAATATTATAATTACACTAGGAAATCCGGATGTAGACGTTATAAAAGTGAGATACTAGGATAGAAACTATCCTGTATTCTAAGCATACTTTTATTGACCACTATAACCCTTTCATAAGGCGAATAGTATGTCAGGGATTATAAAGCGTTTCTGCTACAATTTTTAAGACCCTTATACCATCATGCCTATGTGAGGTCTGTTCTAGAATAAAGCTTAGTTCTTTCACAAATGGGACTCTTTCTTTTGCTTATAGCTCGATTACAAGTTATCGGACATTCCAAGTTTTGACAGCTATCCGACCTATTTTTTCAAAATTTTAAATAAACGAGTTTTTGAGATATTCACGATTAAATTAGTTTTGCTCAGTTTTTTTTTCAAAATCCACCATTATCATATTGATAGCTGACAAAACCGTTGATTATTCAAAGAAAACCTGTGTGTGACTGATGGAAAAGTATGCAAACACTGTCAAAAATGTCCAGATAGTTCAAATATTGCATTGTAGTAGCATTGTACAACGGTTAAGGGTCATCAGGAAAGTCAAGGCTCATACCAGCATTTTTAATTTTGAATAAGCGAAAAACGTAGTGTAGAAGTGTTGCCTAGTGATGAGTCATTCAAACCTAACTCCAAACAACAATTTTTTGCTAGTTCCAGAGCTCGTAAGCTGTATAGCCATTTTCTTCTTTGAAAGTTTTTTGATCAAAAGTATTTCTATTTCCGGACATATTTGCTCACATTTAATTTTAAACACCATATGGAAACAAGTAGTTTCCCGTTACTACAGGACATGCTGAGAACAGTATCGTCCATTACCCGAGGGTTCAATTGAGCCTTTTGATGTGGGGGAGAGTGGTGGGCCGCTCCAAAAAAAATAATTTCGTGAACTGAAAATACCCTTCTCACCCCCTCCACCTCTTTATCCCTGGCCTTGCCCCTTTAGTTAAAAGATGTTGAGGATGCAATTTGTTTGACCATTGTTATATTTTTTTTGTCCATTTTATGGATTGAAAAAAAGAGGAACCATTTTCATTTTCTTTTGTTGAATTTGTGATGAATTTATCATTCAAATTGCAAGCAATTGGGCTATACCCACGTTGCACTGTAAGTACTAATATTGTATTTTTATTTATTATACATATCGAATTCAATCACACCAAATTTGCTTTGTAGTTCTATTGAAAAGAATATCACACAATTCATCACGTGGTGGTTTTATTTCACGATCGAAAGCAAAACACTGAATTCAAAGGAAATTCATCACCGAGCAACGGAAATTAAAACGAGCTGAATTCGCAATGAAAAATCATTCTGCTAAAGCCATCGAAAATACATACAAATGTGAAGGGAAAAAATCCGTCTTCAATATTACTGCATATTCCCAATAATGGCGCGCGCTCACATGCAAAATAAAAGTGATTGAAACTCGCACAATTTATTACAGTTCGAATCACCACACATCCGTTTTTGTTGGCTAAAACCGAATAACGCGATTCCCCGAAATACCATCACTCGCTCAGGCAGGACATTTGGGAATGTGCATTGCATTTGATGCAGCAATTTTTTTGTGTGTCTCTTTATACGTCTGCGCCCTTTTTTGCCGATCGTTATTCCATCGTATGCATTTTGAAAACAATTTTTAAAAGCAATTGCATCCTGACAAACAAAAACAATCTGTGGGGGGATGAAAAACTTGCATAAGTGCGGAACTGTGTAGCTAGACTATCACTATCACTATCACCGAGCGAAAGGAAGGGGGAACCAATAAGCCAGGTTTTGAAGGATTTAATTTCAATTCCAAATGGAAAGTTAGAGAGGAGAAAAAAACGAGCTAGAATAAATTATGATGGAAGTGGTGATGCACAGGTACGAAACACTAAATTACTATGGAATAATCCTAAAAGGTGAGCTTTTATTTATGAAGTTTGCAATCGAAAAATAAATTCCTACCTTGATTACATTGCTCCGGTAAACAAATCGGTTGAGTGGAAAACATAATAAAATGCTTGGGATGAGCTAACATCTATTTGAGGCAAACATTCTACTTGGCAGGGCTTTATGCTGTTCAAACCAATCAAGGGTTGTGTAAATATTTTGAATCAAAAATAAAAATATTGAATTTGTTTTGAGATTTCTAAATGTATTTTGAATATATTTTGAACTCATCACAATGATTCAATTCACTAGACAAAATAAGACAATAAACAGACCTTGGCACTATTTTTGATTAATTTGAGTTCGTAGCAAGTAGGTTACATAAATTATGTTGAGGCTGTTTCGGACGTTCGTTTAGCAGCAACGTTTTTGGTTGGCATAGCTAAAAGCTAATAAATTTATTTATTATTCGAGGTTTACATTTCGATTTTAGTTGTGCACTTACATTGTATAACCTCCAAATTTAACCTCAACAATAAGGTAATTATAACCGTTAAGTAATTCGATGGAACTCTAGATGACGATATAATTTTAAGTTTAGATAATAGTAATTTGAGGATTACAGGAGTTTTCATATTAGATGAGCACTTACATTGTGTGATTTCCGAATTTATGAAATCCACGATACGGTTAGTTAAATATATCCGTTTAGATACTCGATGGAATTCTAGAAAGTATCATTTTTTAACTTAGAGAACAGTTATTCAAATTTCTTATACTCACTATCCAAATTATGAAACAGAACTATGTGATTGTATAATTTTAACTTGGAAATTCCTAACTGAGTTAACAGGTGAATGACGATGCACTTTCTTGCTGATATTCAACGAGTTAGTCTGTCTTCTCAACTGTCACGACGATCGCTGTTTTGCCATTGGTGTCTGATCCACAATTTGGTAGGGGCTGGGGAGCGACCAAAGATGCGGGAACATCCCCCCACCCGTAAGACTAATGATCCATCGATGGCTTACCGATATCCAAAACCGCTATCTTCGCTACCGGTCTTTTCAAGATCCCACTCGATGTTTGTACAGTAGCTCGACGAACTCTCCCATCTGAACCCTTTGCCACGTCCAAAATGCGCCCTCTAATCCAACCATTCCGCCGATTTTCGTCGATAATAACTACCAAATCTCCAGGTTCGATTGGCTTCACTTCTTCGAACCATTTGGTTCGCCTAGCGATGGTGGGCAGATATTCCTTTATCCACCGATGCCAGAATAAGTCTACGAGATGCCGAGTGTGATTCCAATCGTCTCTGTTGGCCAGCCTAGGATCTACCATTGTCATAGAAGGTTGAACTGCCCCACTGGAACTAAGCAGAAGGAAGTGATTTGGAGTCAAAGCTTCCTGGGAGTCATCTTCAATGGAAACGAAAGTTAGAGGCCGAGAGTTGACAAGGGCTTCCGCTTCAACGAGTATGGTAGAAAAAGTTTCTTCATTCGGCGTTTTCGTTGTTGTCATGGCAAAAAAGGCCGTTTTTACCGATCGTACAAGGCGCTCCCATGCGCCTCCCATATGCGGTGCTGACGGAGGATTAAAGCACCATTTTGTCACGGTGTTGGTGAATGTCTCAGCAAGTTCTTTATTGATACCCCTGCATTCTTCGATAAGCTCATTACTTGCACCCAAAAAATTCGTCCCGTTGTCCGAATAAATTTCAACGGGGGGCCCTCGCCGACCTACGAACCGTCGTACAGCCATCTTGCAGGAAGTTGTGGTAAGGGAATGAACGACTTCAAGGTGGACGGCCCGGATTGTCAAACAAGTAAACAGGGCAACCCATCTTTTATTCGTGCTGCGTCCTACTCTAATGTTCATAGGGCCAAAATAGTCGAGGCCCACGAAAGAAAACGGTCGATGAAAAGCTCTAAGGCGAGCTGCTGGTAGAGGGCTCATACGGGGAACCGCTGGCGATGCTTTGTAGACCTGGCAATGTGTGCACTGTTTACGGATGCGACGAACCATCGTCCTCAATGACGACACGTGAAACCTCTGTCTCAATTCGTTGATGATCGTTTCTGTGTTGCAGTGTAAGTACTTTCTATGATACCACAAAACGATCAGCTCGGTGGCGTGATGTTTTTTGGGAAGTATTATGGGATTACGGGTATCATATGATATGAATGCGGCTTCGCTGATCCTGGATTCTATGCGTACAACTCCATCTATGTCAATAAAAGGAGACAATTGAGCCAATGGGCTATTGCGTTTTATGCGTCGACCGCCTCCCTCTCTTAGTATTGCTATTTCCGCAGAATATACCTCGTTCTGAATGGTTCGAAAAATCAGCTTCTCTGCAGCGATCAACTCAGCTTGTTCTAAATGTCCACTTCTACCTGGAAGGCGCTTTGATGTTTGACAAAAATTGTGCACGTAACGGAAAACATACCCAATAGCATTTAGTAGACGGTTCCATTGCGAAAAATTGCCCCAATCGATCGTCAAACCGATGACCTCGGGAACGTGATGAATGTTAACGACTTCTCGTTTAAGTGATCGACGTTCTTCAGGTACTTCTATCAATTCCGTCGGTAGCAGTGGCCAACTCTTCTCTGGTCCGTACAGGAAATCAGGGCCGTTGAACCAACGAGCAGTGCTTGAAAATTCTGGCCCAGTTCCCCATTTGGTTGCTTCGTCAGCGACATTTAATTTGGTTGGAATCCACCGCCATTCACACGGACTAGTGGTTTCCAAGATCTCGCCGATGCGACAGGATACGAACTGGTTGTATTTTCGAAGGTCAGAATTGATCCAGGCTAAAACGGTGCGAGAGTCGGTCCAAAAATACCTTCGAGTTATCGCCAACGAATGTGCTTCCACTGCGTTCTTCGACAGACGACTTCCGATGATCGCGGCTTGTAATTCAAGCCGTGGAATGGACAACGTTTTCAGGGGGGCCACTTTTGATTTCGCCGATACAAGCGCGCATTTTATTTCCCCATTTATTTCCGTTCGTAGATACGACACACAAGCGTACGCAGACTCACTTGCGTCAACAAAAACATGAAGTTGAAGGGGGCTCAGTTCATGTGATGAATGTCCAGGAAAATACGGTCTAGGGATTCGAATATCTCCCAAAAACTGAAACAAATCAATCCACTGTGACCAGCGAGCCTTCAGAGTTTCGGAAATGGGCTCGTCCCAGGTAGACTGAGTTCGCCAAATATCCTGAATCAGAATTTTTCCATGGACAATGAAGTGCGAAAGTAATCCAAGGGGATCATAAAGGCTCATAACGACTCGTAGGACTTCTCGCTTAGTCGGCCATTCAGGAACATGCCCTAAGTTCGACGAATAGGTGAATGCGTCTTCCTCACGCAACCACAGCATCCCCAATATGCGCTCCGTCGCGCTTGCGGTAACGGTTTGGTCGCACAAAGCAATTTTTTTAATAGAAGTTGGATCAGTTTCTCCTACGGCGTCCAAAACTTTTTTCGAGTTCGAGGACCACGAGTGTATTTCAAACCCCGCTTGAGAGTGGATATACTTTACCTCCAATGACCTTTTCGCCGCTTCCATTTCGTCGTCGAAACTCTTCAAAAAATCGTCCATGTAATGGTAGTTCAGGATGCACTCCACAGCTTCCGGAAACCTGTCTGCAAACTCTCGCGCATTAAGATTTTTCACGTGTTGAACGGAGCATGGCGAACTGGTAGATCCAAAGGTGGCGACTTTCATGAGGAAAATTCGGGGTGGCAGAGAGGGATCTTCACGCCAGAGAATTCGCTGCGCATTTATGTCTTCGTCTCGTATAAGAACACGGTGGAACATTTCTCTGATGTCCGCGCACACCGCGATTCTTCGTTCCCGAAATCCAAACAAAACTTTTGGAAGTGAAACTAGCAAGTCCGGACCCTTCAGGAGCATCGAATTCAGGCTAATACCATCCACTTTGGCAGCTGCGTCACAGAAAATACGAACTTTCCCGGGTTTTTTGGGGTTAAGGACGACTCCCAGCGGTAGATACCAGGTACGTCGAACATCGGTGTTGTCTATGTCCAGCACAGTCGCTTCTCGCAAATAACCTTTTTCAATGTATTCGGAAATCTGTCGTTTTACACTGGCCCCAATTATCGCGTCAGTTTGCATACGTCGCTCGAGGCACAGCATGCGTTTGTAGGCCATGGGAAAACTATCAGGAAACTCGAGAACATCGTAGCGCCACAACAAACCGGTTTCGAACCTTTGCGCTACTCGTTTCGTTGTTGCCTCCAGGATCTGCCGAGCTCTTATATCGTCATTAGATTCGGGATCACTGTGTCGGGAGATTCCCAGACTTTCTACCGCGAACGACCGCTTGACTAAATCATGTAATCCGTCCAATTTTATCGAGCACTCGCAAATGTGCATACTGTACGTTGGGCTCGTTGGGTTATGCTCTGAGACAGGACCATGAATTGTCCAGCCAAGGCGTGTCTTTGTAGCGATCGGGGAATCCTTCGCACTTTCTCGCCTACGAAGTGGGACCGCCAAATGGGCGTTGTCATTTCCGATCAGGATCTTTGGGATCGCGTTTTCGTAGTCGGTAACCGGAAGTCCTGACAGGTGAGGGTATCTTGCAGCCAATTGCTTGTACTGTAACGTTTGGGAAGGAAGGGCGAGCTTTTGAACCGTTCGTATATTTGAAAGCGTGTACTGTTGTGATTTTTTATCTCCAGCAATATCTACGTTCACCCATTTAGAATTAGCTTCGTCACGTGTCACATTTGACGTCCATGTTAAACATAGCATTCCCGTTTCTCCTTCAAGCCCAAGTTGGTTCGCGACGCTTTCTTCCAAGAGTGTTAAGGACGAACCGTCGTCCAGAAAAGCATGGACGTTTACCGAACCTTTTTTACTATGCAGCGTCACAGGAAGTATACGATACAAACAAGATTTTCCCGCATGACGATGGTTATTTACGGTTCCAGCCTCAGGCGACGATGGTTTGAATGTGTGAAGCAGAGGGTGGTGTTTGTAGTCACATCCTTGTTCTCCACAAGCCTTCTTCTGCTTACACGGGCGCCTGCCGTGCGGGTAAAGGCAAGTACGACATAGGAACAAACTATGTACGAGATCCCAACGCTCTTCAGTAGTTTTCTTATGGAATTCAGTACATTCGGGAATCTTGTGCCCAGATCTGGAACAAATTTTGCACTTTTTAGGATCGCTTGTTGTCGGCTCTCTGCTCTCCTTTTCTGATGCAGAGGTAAAATTTTGTTCAGCGTGTGCATGTAAGAAGCCACGTTCTTTTCCCCTTTCCGATTTAGTCCCTTTTGGATCTGGTTTCGCGCTCTTTGGCAACGTCACTTGTGTAGCTGCTTTGATCAAGATCGACATGAACGTCGCAAAGACTCGTAAATTTGGCTCCAAGAACTGTTGTTTATATATTCCCCAGTCCATTTGAATATTGACCGGCAGCTTTTCTACAAGCTCGAAGAGTAATGTCGGATTATTCAAGTGTGCTGTTTGTTGACCAGCCTCGATGTGATTAACCAGACTTTGCACCAACATACCGAAGGAAATCAAGGAATCGAGTCTATCGGGTTTTGGTGGTGGTGTCTCCTTCAGCTTCTTCAGAAGTGTGTAAACCAGGATCTCGGGACGGCCGTACAGGGTTGTCAAGTTTTCCATTGCCATGGGAACAGTAGATGGGGATAGTAAGTAGCTACTCACGGCATCCAATGCTGGTCCTCTTAGACAACGCTGTAATCGAGACAAGTTTTCCACATTGGAATATCCGCAAGCTTGAGACGTATTGTAGTACACGCTGCTAAAGAGTGTCCAGTCTTCGGGGTCACCCGAAAACAGTGGAAGATCTTTGCCCATTACTTGTCGAGCTGCAATATGGCTAGGGCTCGGCGCTAAGTAATTATCATCAGTCGCTGGGTTGACGTGACTCATCATATGCGTTGGCGTCGGGTTCGGCACGGCAGCAGGATTTGACAACGAGAGAGAACCGGGCACGTAATATGAAGTTCTCGGAAGATCGACGTTCTCGGTGTTCATTAAACCAGCTTGGGGCGGATACATTGAGTGCCCCGTCGATATTGGTAAACATTGGTTGCTAGGAACTTGGGCCACCGGAGGAGGCGCAGGTGCCACCACAGGTCCTGATGGACTCGAATAAATCGGTGCTGATGCAGGAGTTCCCGCGGCACTTGTGGACATAAGAGCGCTTCTTATTGAATGGTGTACATGGGTGTTCACTCCACCCACAGTCGCCGCACCGGTACTCGTACGCAGTAATAAAGGCTGTTGCACGGCAGTCGCGGAATAGGGAATAAACATACCTGTCGGTTTTTGTGAATAAATAAGGGCAGGTTCTGTAGCAAGGACGCTAGTTTGCTTCGGTATTGTAGAAACAAGAGCCGCTTGAAGCTCAACAGGAGCCTGGATACCACCCACGCATATCGCATCGTTTGTCGTCATCACGGTAGGAACTGCCTCTTTGGCAAGCGGGATAACAGTTGAATTCGCTACGCTGCCTAGGAGTTTATCCACTTTCCACTGGATTATTTGACTCGAGTTGCTTCGATTGGATTTTCGGCTTTGCCGTTCTTCCTCGTCCGCTACTTCCTCCTCGAGAACCCGGAACTTCTCATTGTGGAAATCTTTCTCCAGATTAAGTTTACGTTGGTCAAGCTCTAGTTGCTTCTCCTGGAGTACCTTCATCTCCTCCAGCTTCTGCAGTTTAAGCTTAGCCCGTCTTCCAGTGGAGCTTGCCGAAGACATCGAGCCGGTAAGTGATTTTGCCGGGGCGATAATAGTGGTCTGCTTCTCGGTTGGTGCGGAGCATCGGATACAAACGAAATCCTTATCCGCAATGCTATCGTCAACACCCGCGCACTCGTAATGCCACCAAGAGTCACATACGTCGCACGCCACCATCCGGCTAGAGTCCGGGAGCTTGCATCCATCAGCTTGGCAACTATGAACGGCTTCGGACGCTGACATCATGTTGTTTGAACAATCTTTTAGAGATGTTGAGGCTGTTTCGGACGTTCGTTTAGCAGCAACGTTTTTGGTTGGCATAGCTAAAAGCTAATAAATTTATTTATTATTCGAGGTTTACATTTCGATTTTAGTTGTGCACTTACATTGTATAACCTCCAAATTTAACCTCAACAATAAGGTAATTATAACCGTTAAGTAATTCGATGGAACTCTAGATGACGATATAATTTTAAGTTTAGATAATAGTAATTTGAGGATTACAGGAGTTTTCATATTAGATGAGCACTTACATTGTGTGATTTCCGAATTTATGAAATCCACGATACGGTTAGTTAAATATATCCGTTTAGATACTCGATGGAATTCTAGAAAGTATCATTTTTTAACTTAGAGAACAGTTATTCAAATTTCTTATACTCACTATCCAAATTATGAAACAGAACTATGTGATTGTATAATTTTAACTTGGAAATTCCTAACTGAGTTAACAGGTGAATGACGATGCACTTTCTTGCTGAAATTCAACGAGTTAGTCTGTCTTCTCAACTGTCACGACGATCGCTGTTTTGCCATTGGTGTCTGATCCACAATTTGGTAGGGGCTGGGGAGCGACCAAAGATGCGGGAACAAATTACTTAGGGGATAGTGGGGTATCGTGGGGCATTTTGAAACGTGGGCCACCCTGAATATCTCGGATGTGTGCTGAGATAGCAAATCCTACTGCCATCGTCGTCGCTCTGTGTAAGCAAAGCGTTAACTTTTGTAAGCATCATATGCTTCTTTTATTTCATAAGCTAAAAATGCACTTATATAATTAATCGAGTACCCGCAAATTGCATCAGTGGGAAACATTAAATTTATAATTAAAAATACGCTTATGGTAAATATGCTTATGGTCATAGTTTTGTCCTGCTCCTTCACATGGAAATGGAATTTTTCATGAAATAGCAATCAAGCACTCAAAGGCAACCCATTTTCAAGTCATATTTATTGTTTTTTTTTCTTTAACATATTCCTGACTAAAAATACATTTTCCCTATCTGCAAAGTGTTCTTATACCAAACTAGCTGACCCGGTAAACTACGTTTTACCCGTTGCTTGATATATCGTTGAAAAATGTTTAGAGTTCTTTAACTTCTTCGTGCTCGTGAATCAGTTTTCATGAAAATCGTCTTCAAGTTGTTCGAGTTTTGTCCCGTTTCTAGTTGCTTTTGTTTAGGAGCTCCCCTTCCATAAAAAGTGAGATTCTTGAAACTATTATACAAACCATCTCTGGCCCGAAAAACCCTCGGATACCAAATTTCACTTCATTACGACCGACCATACATACGTGATGGTGTTACAAAGAAAAGATGTGGAAAAGAGATAATTTTGTATGGGGACCCCCTTCCAAAAAAGTGAGATTCTTGAAACTATTATACAAACCATCTCTGGCCCGAAAAACCCTCGGATACCAAATTTCACTTCATTACGACAGACCATTCATACGTGATGGTGTTACAAAGAAAACGCCTCCATCTATTATATAAAATTCTCTTGTAACGGTGTTTGTAGTACTTCTCCTCCGAAACGACCCAAACGATTCGAATGAAATTATTTTTAGAATATTCTGTAGCCATGCGAATCGGTTTATATCGAATAAAAACAACACAAAGTCGCATCAATTGTCCGTAATAATTAAATTTATAGTTTTTTCAATGAAATAAAAGTCATGGCTTCCATTTTTTCGAGATTTTTTTTCCTTTGGGCGGTTTGTTTTTCGTCTCCAAGGTCGAGGCGTCGCGAGCAGACGTCGTTAGAAGATAATAACCATGGCATAGCATACTGATCAGTGAGAATATTTTGGCGCGTATTTCTCAACGAAGCATATTTTCAATACAAGTTGTGGCGATATGAAGCCTTGATGTGATTTTTTTTTGTTCTTGATTCCTAGCTCATTTCTACAGCACATGATTATGAATGACGCCTAGATGTGACTCAGGTTGACATTTTGCTGATCGAATAAAATATATAATATTTGTTTTGCCAAAATCTGAAATTGAAAAGTCAGGCATTCATTTTTAGAAATTTTCTTTTCTTTGAGGGGTTTGTTTTTCTTCTCCATGGGCGAGGCGTCGCTAGCAAACGTCGTTGCAAGATAAAAGTAACCAAAGCATACTGTTCATTGATCGCTGGAAAATTTTAAAAATTAGACGCCTATTCCTCAACCAAGTACATACCTATATTTCTTATGCACGTGGGGGCGATATGCAACCTAGATGTGTTTTTTCCTTGCTTATTTGTATCACAGCACATGGTAATAAATGACGCCTAGATGTGACACGGATTGATATTTTATCGATCGAATCAAAACCATTGAAACGATTTTAAATATAAAAACCATTTTTTATTCGTGTTAATTTAAGCAGTAAATTGTTGTCCAAAAAATATGAATTTGGTAATGATGCATATGAAATAATGTTATGACACTTTGCGGACGTTTGAAAAAAAAATTGGAAACCTTAACATCCAATTTCGTATAATCCAACTGAACGTATAACTGAACAAAAGTCTGTCCTTTGAAATAGATTAGATAGGATTGAAGTTTTTAAAGGCCGAATGAATATTTTGATTTTCTGCAAACGTAAGTTGAAGTTATCAATAGAATAATATACTTTTTCATAACAAAAAGAGAGGATATGCATTTTCCGGAAGAATTTTCAATTAAGAAAGTAGACTGAAGCAAGTGCAAACTTTCAACTTTTACAAAAAATGTATACATTATTCCTTCATCCAAAAATTGTTAAGCCCAAAACAACAATATGATTTAATAAACTCAGCTCTTTTTTTTAAATCATTCACCAAAAACCTGTTTACACGTTTACTGTTTGTTTACACACAATTCAAGAACGTTCTTAACATGTGTGTTTTTGTTTTACATATTTTGGCTACATAGAAGAGACTTTTGATTCACTTTTTGGTTGAAAAGTTTTTTTGTGATTGGTATTCCAGGGGCAGCAGATTTTTATGATGAACTTTTAATATGACCTGAAAGTGTTTAAAACAATATTAATTCCTGTTATTTCTTCGGTGAAATAATTGAAAACGCGCCAATTAGCAATGAAACATCTACCATTTAAGAATGTTTTCTCCCAAATGGCCAGAAAGGATATCCCGAGTGTTGAATCATAAGCGGATATTCAAAATTATTTTAAAGGACTTTGTAAATCAAGATCTTTTGGTTAAACAGCATTCAGTGAAATTGAAGTACCAAGCATTAATTTATTCCGGAGAAAAACTTAGGATGTATCGATGAAAGTTGATAGAACAGACAAACAAGAACAAGTGTTAAATTAATTTAAAAGTCTTTTCACTGACGCATCTGAAAAAGACCTATGTGTTTTCACTAGCCCCAATAAATGGGACAAATGTATACTTCGATATTTTTTTTTGTCAACATAATTAATATTTTTTTTGAAAATATTATTTTATTCAGAGAATATGAAAGTTGAACTGTGGTGATATTTGTTAGTATTTGCCTCGGTTTTTCATTTTTGAAAATTAAGATTTACAGTTTAAAAGACACCTAATTAAGGTTTTATTAAGGTTTTGTTCATATGATAATTTCCAGGAAACAAAATGAACCCATGAGCCCCCCAAAGCCTGAACAGTTTACTTCTTTTCGATCTGATAAGTTTTAAAAAATCTGCTTTTCAATTAAATGTTATAAAGTTTTAAAAATATTACATAATCCTAAATGAAATCGCCGATCACCACCAACAATGTTCAGGAAATTTTGAAATCAGAAAATCGCAATGCTTCAATTAGAGCCTTTAAAATAATAGGTGAACATATCTAAACATATTTTTTCCTCTTTTCAAAACCAATCGTTTCTTTGATTCATTGGGTTAAAGTTCAAAGGAATTTATTTGCATTTTTTGCTTGAATAAATAAAAAAAGGAGTTTGCTGTATACACAATAGACAGATTTAATATCATGACAAGTACTGTTTGATCAATTTGTTGTTCGACCGGGAATAATTTTGAGGTTATGTATTGGCTTTTCGGTCTTATCAGGTCAATTATAACACTTTTTATATGTGCTTTATCCAACGTTTCGAATTATATTAATTCTTTATCAAGGAACTAAAATTAAATACAGGAGCATAAAACATATTTTCTCATAATAAATATTAACATTAATTACTCACTCGGACATTCGTGTTATTGTCCAAAGCAGATGCACTCCTACAGCGTTCATCAATCGTCGGGATTCTGGCTATAAATTTTGAATTTGAACTCTCATTTCATGTCGGAAGTGAGGAGGAAAGCTTGCGTGTGACTTACGTGTCCAATATTCTGGTATCGGCCAGGGCGTCGGCGCCTACTCCGTCGTTTTGGAACGCGTCCGTGGCAAAACTTCTATCACTCGACTCACTGTTTGTTATTATTGTTTGAGTTTTCTTTACCGCCAGAACCCGGCGTCCATGAGTGCTTGCGAGTGTTTGCGAGAGAGTGAAACACTCCGCCGTACGAGATTGCTCTCCCGTCTGTGTCGCTCTGGATGTTGACGGTATTCGGGGTACTTTGTATGTAGCACATTTCGAGTACCTCTAGGTGCCTACGGTGTTTGTTGGAACTGTCTAGGACGGTGGCTTTATCGAAGTCAAACATGTGCTCCTGTTCGAAACATTGTTTCGAACAGGAGCACATGTTTGACTTCGAAACATTGTTTCGAACAGGAGCACATGTTTGACTTCGATAAAGCCACCGTCCTAGACAGTTCCAACAAACACCGTAGGCACCTAGAGGAACTCGAAATGTGCTACATACAAAGTACCCCGAATACCGTCAACATCCAGAGCGACACAGACGGGAGAGCAATCTCGTACGGCGGAGTGTTTCACTCTCTCGCAAACACTCGCAAGCACTCATGGACGCCGGGTTCTGGCGGTAAAGAAAACTCAAACAATAATAACAAACAGTGAGTCGAGTGATAGAAGTTTTGCCACGGACGCGTTCCAAAACGACGGAGTAGGCGCCGACGCCCTGGCCGATACCAGAATATTGGACACGTAAGTCACACGCAAGCTTTCCTCCTCACTTCCGACATGAAATGAGAGTTCAAATTCAAAATTTATAGCCAGAATCCCGACGATTGATGAACGCTGTAGGAGTGCATCTGCTTTGGACAATAACACGAATGTCCGAGTGAGTAATTAATGTTAATATTTATTATGAGAAAATATGTTTTATGCTCCTGTATTTAATTTTAGTTCCTTGATAAAGAATTAATATAATTCGAAACGTTGGATGAAGCACATATAAAAAGTGTTATAATTGACCTGATAAGACCGAAAAGCCAATACATAACCTCAAAAGTACTGTTTGGGAACACTTAAAATTGAAATGTGTAAAGTCTATAAATTTAGTATCAGGCGAAACTTTTTTGAACATGATTTTGGTGAAAATATGGATACTAATTAAAACTGCTTCGAAGGATGAGTATGGTGAATGAAAAGCTGTTTGAAAATGGTCTGTAAAAAATCTTTTGTTATGTTTTTTATTTCTTCAGCTCGAAATCCAAAGTTAATTGGGAGATGAAAGCGCTGCGTTAGGCAAAATATTCGGCAAATACTCCAAAAATTATCCCGATATTCAAAATTCGGTTTTAAAAAGATTCATACGGAATATATTCCAATAAATGAGAAACTTTTTATTTCGGTTTAAACCTTAATGTGAACTCGAACAAAACGGAATAAATCTACTAAATGGAATACAACAAATGAATATACATATTATCAACATACAGTTATTTATGGAACAAGTAACAAAAAGTGGATTTTAAAAGACCCGTAGAATTGAGTAAAAATTCTTAGTAAAACTTTAGCGGGACGATTCGAGTAAAGTGAAAGGAGGGAAATGTAAAAAAAAACTAGGAAAAATGGAAAATGGACGCCAAGTTGAACATGGTAAGACGAAGTTTACCGGGCCTGTTGTTTTTATATATAAGATGAAGAGTTTTGAAGATTTTTCTATCAATTTTATCAAATGCGATAGAAACGAACATAAATCTTATCAAGGCCGTGCGAACGTGGCATTTTTCTTATTGGGGTAAGCAACCATGAATTGCCAGTCCAAAGTTTTGTTCACCGGACCCGGTTTCCGCTCATATTTTATCTTGTCCATGAACCTGCTTTCCTCTCCATACTTCCGAATCAAACTTTAGACCGCTCCAATGCTTACCTCTTCCATTTTCGCCAACTGACTCAGTGAAATGTTAGGAAAGTACATTATTTATGCACGATAATTTTGCGCTTTTTCGGTAAAATTTATTCTTATTTTTACAAAAATTATGAAAAGTGGAGCTCACGATACACAGAGGACACCCTATACATTAATCTAGGCCTTAGACATTTCATTTTACAAACCTTTTGTACTGAAACTGAAATCTTGAAACTAGTAAAGCTAGTAAAAATTGACAGCGTTAAAGATTCCGTTTCAATCATCATCACTTTCCAATACTCCAACCATGCACCGTGCCACAGTCAGTGATCATCAGCAGGCTGAGAATCGTTGTTGATATTTATAGGTGGTTATTTCTCATCTAAGCTGGCAACAGCAAAATCTCCATCCATAAGAGCAAGTTCACTGGTGTTGGGAAAAGTGGTAGAAATTTTGTCACTTTTAGCAAATTTAGAAAATTTACCCATGCAAAAACATTTTCAAGATCAGTGGCCTTCAAGTTTTTGTATAGTTTCGTGTTGCATATGACTTTAAATTGCAATAAGTTTGCTAGGAAACGTCAAAGAATTTTGAATGTTTGCAAAACGTGTGATTTGAATGCCCCAGCACATGTTTAGAACATCTTATTCATGTGAATCCACATCTAAAAATAGTCATGTTCAAAAACAACTTTGGAGAAAATTTTAAATAACTTTCAGAATACATCCTCTATAACTCTGCTTTGAACAGAGATAGAGTTTGAATGATTCCAGCGAAGTTTCATATTGTTTATGTATTCTACAACTTCAAAGAACAAAATAAAGCTCTATCTCATGAAACAAAAATGCTGAATTTTTTATTTTTAACATAGCAGACTTTGAGTCACTTTTGATGCTTTTTAGTTATGAAGCATATTTGAAAACGTAATGGTTTGAAGACACAGTAGAGCGAAAATTGAAGACAAAGGCGCCAGAAAAAAGTTCCACGTTTTAGCCTTCCGAACCACTGTGCGTCGATGAAAACTATTCCCAAACCCTCTAAACGAGTCCATAAACGTCCTCGATGGTTTTTTTTACATTTTTTAGATTATTTCAGTACACACAAAAAATTTTCTAAAATTAAACGAGACAGAAACGCTTCAACACCTAATAGTTTTTATAACTAATCCAGAATAGACCTAATTTTACATCATGTTGTACCTAAATTGCACATACTAAGAGCAAGTCCAATGGTGTTGAAAAAAAGTGGTAGGAATTTTGACAGCTTTGGCACAGATGGGAATTTTTGTATCGTGAAAAATAGACCAAAAATCTTGGCCGTCCACCGGTGTGATAGAAAACGAAGGTATAAAATTGGGGGCAACCAGCGATGCCAAGTGCATTTGCTGTTCAGTATTTTTACTGTTTTTCCTATTTCGAATTGATCGTTTAAAAATTGAAATCAAATTCACTTTATTGAAATAGTAGTGCTAATATGAAAAATTTATTATTAATGTTAATGTACAAAAACTGTTTAAGTTGTAATGCAATCCCATATTTTAAAAATTAATCAGTTCATAAGACAAAAAACAAAAAAAAAACGTTCGAATATCAAATTGATCTGATAAAATCATCGACCAGTGAGCAGGCATCAAATTTTGTTTCATTAGAATGACCATTCTCAAAACTTTTTCTAAGTTGTTTAGAGAGTTTTGCATTGGATAAGTTTACAAGTTTCACCAAACTAAGCATTTCCTTCTATGAAACAACAGCTTTGTTGATTTTGTTTGGTTCCGGCACGAATTTTTATTATAAACGCTTACAAATCTTTTCAAAAAGTGCTAATTTTCTGTAGAAACGTAAAAACTACTGCGAGAATGCTGCATCAAAATTTATATTTGCCTGACCTAGGTTATTATATGGTAGTGGCATTGCAACGTTCTTCCAATGCTATGAGTAAAATTCTCGAAATTGTTTGGGCAAGTAGAACACACATGAAAGTGATTTTGGTCTTTGATAAACTCTCTCTTCGAATTTAAAGGTTTTACACATAATTTAAATTAAGTGTTTTTGTTTGGTAACTTTTAATTCAAACTTATATTGGTTTCTTCTCTTGTTCCTTCTTTGAAAATCCAACCAGGTCCCACATGTGGAACGTTCCGATATCAGAACCATTCCTGACCGTGTTTCAACAAAGGGATCAGTGATCCAACCCGGAACGGGACCGGAAGCCAAATTTGGTGCATTCCGGCAGCACAACCTAAAATTTGAAATATGGGGTTTGATAATAAAATAATAAGCGTTTGATCTGATTGAAAATCGACGAATTAACAGCGAGGGTTCCGTTTTCTAAAGATGATGGAGCCATTAAAGGCGGCGTTCAAACTTTGATACCGGACATTCCGACGGAATATCTTTTTCAAATAAAAAAACGATACGATTTCCTACTCCCGAAAACCGCTCAAACAAACCAAATTTATTTACCCAGCTATCTGGCATCGCTGCGCCTCGAAATGTATGATAGCCCACTCAATTGGCAAGGGCATGACAAAAATTGGCTGTATGTTTTAAAGAGTTGATTAACTTTTTTGTAATTCGTATCAATTTAAGTGATAAGAGAATTTGTTTAAAAATGAAAATATCACTTTATGTTGAAATCCTGAAATAGGTCAATTTTCTTTATTTTCCCCTCAACTAAGGTTTTGAGCATAAGAAAGATGGCAGCACCGAAGCGTTTTATGCACGAATACTGTATTGCAACGCCGACTCTATCACTCGGTTCGGTGTTGCAAAACATCGTGTTTTTCTATCACCCTCAGCCAAAAAGTGTTATACGATACAAATTTTGCAGCGCGAAACTGTTCGAATATCAGATTTTCCCAACACCGGTGTACGCCAAATGTGTTGTGATGTGTTGTAAACCTTCGAAATTTCTATCTCCATCTCAACCAGTGAACTTGCTCTAACAAAATTAGTGTAGTGAACTACACGCATACTAATACAAACCTAAAAATTCACTCGAGCCAAACGGGTCCCCATCAAAGTGAAGTACAGATACATTTTAGGTTTCAAGAATAATTCTTAAAATTTTGTTCGAAATTCAGTAAAATTAATTCTGAGTTCGAATTTGTATCAGTGTCCGTGCGTCTGGCGCTGGATGCGCACATTCGAATGAAACGAAAAAGAAGAACATAAACAAACATAAGGTGTCAAGTGTCTGTGCAAAGAGTGGATTTCCTTTAAAATTTGTGCGTTTCGTTTGTTGTAACACCAAAAAATCGGAGCCGTAGATGTTCAAGTGAACAACAATTCCAATCCTGTTCGATTTATTTTTGTTTCTTCCGGGCCCGGAGCTGTTGGTGAACCAAAACATTCGCATCCGCAAGAATTGTGTTCTTAACAGTACCAAAAAGAGGACTGCTCCACAAGGATTTCTTCGAATGGTCATATAATCTCTTCCGGTGGAAACGGTTTCGGACGAACCATTGGTTATTTCCGTCGGGATCTAATCTGCAATATCGCTGATCGAATGTGTGATGTATCAAGACTGCATCAGAATGAATTTCCCTTGCTTCGATATCCCAATAAGCCGAATCAGTTTCGAATAAGATGCTCGGCAGAGGGATTTACTTTTAAGTCGTGTACTTCAGTAAAGACCATCGGTTGTAGGAAGTCGAACAACACTGAACGAACTGTTACTGAATGCTGGTGAGTTAACTTCTAGATAAATATTTTCAAATTTCAATTCCTTTAACTGAAATGTACCTATACCATGTTGATTCCTGGACTGCCAAAAATGCGAGGAGAAAGTTTACTTTCCCAGGTTCACTGGTCTACACGAACATTATTCCGATGTACCCGTAATGCAAGATACCAGAAATCGCCGTACGTCAATGAAGCGAAGAGATTTTGTGTTTGCAGACATGCAGTTTACAAACGACTTGGGCGAGTCCTACAACGAATTGTAATATCACAACTGACATGTGTGTTATTCGACTGCCGTATAGAAGGGATATTAAAGCCCTGTGATCAAAACTCGCGGAAATGGAGTCGAAAGAACAGCTCGTGCGTGATAAAATCTTGCGCATTCATCACGAGAACGCTAAAACGTTAGAAATCGCGAGTTCCACGGTGTCGCGAGTGATTAAGTGATTCGAGGAACGATTGACCACCGATCGGAAGCCCAGAAATGAAGGAAAAAGTATTCCGTACAACACCAAAAATCACAACCGCGAAGTTGACGCCTTCAACCGAAACCCGAACGCCTCCGTTCGGGATGTGGCTAAGAAGCTGCACCTAAGCCGAAGTTTTGTCCAGAAGGCGAAAACTAAGGCTAGGCTTTGAACGTTCAAGGTTCAAAAGTCCCATAATCTTGACGAGAAGCAGAAAACCTCAACATGCTGACGAAAGTTGAAAGCTGCATCGTGGACGACGAAACATATGTGAATGTCGACTTCAAACAGATCCCCGGCAACCTGTTCTTCACGGCCAAGGATAAGTTCAGCGTTCCGGAGCATTTCCGTACTAAGAAGATGTCCAAATTGTCGAATAAATTCCAGGTTTGGCAAGCCATCTGCAAGTGCGGGAAGCGGAGTGCACCTTTCGTGACCCAGGACACGTTGAACGGACAGGTGTACATGAAGAAACGGCTGCTTCCTCTCCTGAAGGCCCACAACGTCCCAACATTCTTCAGGTCGGATTTGACCTCATACCACTACTCCAAGGACGTGCTGAAGTGGTATGCGGACAAAAAGGTCAATTTCGTGCCTGAAATGTTAAACCCTCCCACCACTTCGGAGCTCCGCCCCTTCGAGAAGTACTGGGTGATTATGAAGCAGCACCTTTTTAAATGACCTTAGGCAGTAAAGACAGCCGAGGAGCTGAAGAAAGTATGGGTTTACATACAAAAAACGGTTGATTCACAAGTTGTGAAGAATCTTATGGTCGGCGTTAAGGCCTAGGACTGTAAATAAAATACGAGTAAAATGGTAAAATGAAGTTTAAGAGTTATTTTTCAATCCCTGAAAATTTGATGGCAATCGGATGAAAACTCGAATTTTACGAATCAATTTTGTGTGTCTCAATTTCATCGTGGACATCCTTAATTTCTATTTTTATTTTAATATGAATGATCTAAGTGGAAAGGTGGTTTCGGGAATCAATTTCTTTATTTGGTGATCATTTCTGGTGATACTTTTATTTCTCGCTAAATTTTTATTTCTAAAAAACCCATCTTTTCGCATGGGCGGAACATAAGTACCTAATCCTTTCTTTTGGAACATTGAGCAAAAATAATTACCACTCAACCAACTTATGTATTGTATAGCTGTATAAAAACCACCTGGAGGTTACATTTCTGTTACAATGTATGTTAAAAATCTAAATGTCCTTCACACTCCCAGAGGGTGGGTTCAAAAAGCAGTGATTGTGTATCGAATCGAGTGTGCTCCAGTGCTGGTACTCTTACCCACAACCACATATTGCTTAACCTAGCATAAAGTATTTCTGATATATTTGTTTATTTATGTGTCAGAAGCAAAAGTTTTTCCCATTTGCCGAACAAGTAATCGAATTATATGTCGCCGAATGATGTAACAAAAATACGAACCAGTTTATCGACCATCATCATCATCGTCGTCATCATCATCAACATCAGCTCCACCATCGTCATCTGTGCCCTTTTCTTTCGCATTTTCCGGCAAAGCCAGCCAACAACAGTCATCCCATTCAGAATCCCAAATCAGAAACGGAATTTGCCGCCGGATTTTCCGGGCCTGTCACGTACCCTGTGAGGAAGAAACAAGAGAAGAAACAAAAAACGAGATATGAGAAAAGTGGGTATATATGAGCCGGCACACGCTGAAACAAGATTGTATAAATTCAGCACCATAACAGAATTAAACTCATATATGGTTTGGCAATCACAGTAATGTTGTTTTTTATTGTAGTTTCATGGTTCTTATTTTTCGAGCAAAAGAGAGTAGGATTGATGCTGAGTGTGATATTGTGACGGAAGACGCGGACGAAGACGACGTTTTTTCCAAGGACAAGCGGTGGCAAACGGAAATCGGATTTAGCCGGTAATGTTTCGTTCTGTATTTCTTTTCCTCAGTCTGGGAAAAAATGGTGATGGAGAAAAAATTTTGCCCATCACACACCAGATGTTCTCCGGATGGCTTTCTTTTATGCTGTATGTTGTGGGGGAAAATGAATAACTCCATCGTTTGTTTATTGTGATAAAGTGTAAATGGCACAAATGTGAGTGATGATGAAATAATAACGCAAACACGAGATCCGAGTGTGTTATTTGCTTATCCATTATTTATGTGCCGGCCGGGGAATCTTTACTTGACTCGCTACCGATGCACTGTTTGGTCATTCGGACTTTTGATTTGTGTTTTTGTCAGTTAGCTCGAGTTAAAGTCGAAAGGCTATTAGAAAACTTTTAACACTTCAAACAAAAAAAAACTGAACAACTAAGCAATTTTGAATAGGAATCACAGAGTTTCTCTGCAAATTTCTGATTCGCAATAATAAAATTGTTTAAGGGGGGAGTAGGGTCTAACACTTTCAAAAAATCGATTTTTTTATTTTTTATTTTCTTATTGTAAAACATTTCAAGAATGTTGTGTCAAATATTCAAGTCAATCAAAGCAAAGCTGTGGAAATTATAGGCCTTTATCTCCTCCGCAAGAGAGAGAGAGAGCAGAAACTTCAAACGCGTTTTTCTCGAAAGTACATTTTTAAAGTCAGTGGACATCGTCATTTGAAAACTACTTCACCAATTCTTTTCAAATTTGGAACATTTTTTCTACATATAAATTACCAAACCCCAACGATTTTCTTTTTTTTTTACTTTGGGGAGATTTTACAGATAAAAATAGCGGATTTTTTCGTGAAAAATCGTAGTTTATACTTCAAACAGCTACAAAAATTCAAAAAAAAAAATTTAAGTTAAATAAAATCGCTGGGGTCCAGAAAAACATCTATTAAAAATGTTTTGACTTCAGATGATTCTGTGCTGAGATACAGTGTCCACCGCAAATCCTGTTTTCTAAAAGGTATCCTTGAAAGTGCTCCGTCACCGGCTCATTTTTCAATATTTTTCTACGAAAAAAATACTAAATATCTTTTAACAATGCTTTGTATAATGCAAAAAATTTGAATACATTTGTTCAAACAGCTCTAAAAAAATTCGTGAAAATGGTGTTTTTTTTACCCGTTAGACCCTACTCCCCCCTTCACTCACAGTTGAAGGTGCGTTGCAAACTCATTTTTTTTCGGATTATTCAACTTATCTTCCAAAAATATTTTTTTTCGATATTTTCAACGCCTTGCAAAGAACGCAATTCATGCTGGTTATCATTAATCCAATCTTTCATAAATAATATTTTGCCATTTCTAGGTAAAGCACAGTAAGCAAAGTCCAATCCGAATCAGTACTAATGTTTTCAGAAAGCAATAATTTAATGATTCAGCGTTCAGTATTTTGCTATGCGGGTTGGTTTAAACACGGTCGCCAATACTTAACCCTCAAAAATATTTCACAGAATGTGCCTTTTCTAAAAGGTGTCCGTTTTACTATACTATTCATGAAAAGTGTAATTTTCAAGCAAGTTTTAGATTGCTATAAAAACAGTCTTGTTGAAGGAAATTTACTAATTCCAATGGTTAATGCGATAGCAAACAACCTAAACAGGATATTTGCACGAAAAAAAAGGAATATCTGATTTTCTATTGCGATCCTACCTTAGGGTGTCCGTCTAACCCGACTTTCACTTATTTGAATTTCACTAGCTAACCTTTAATAAAATAAAATCTCAAAAATCGCATCTGGTCGTTCTCCTGACTTTTAGCTTGATATTCACTTTTGGGAAAGTTTGCCTAGAAAGTTCTGTATTTCATTGTTTTGAGATTTTGTCGACGTGTTTATGTATACCCAACTTTTTAACGGTTTTGTTTATCAAATAAATTTATAATGTAACACTTCTATACTCAGGCGTTTTGTCCCTACTTCCCTTTGTCTTGTACTAATTACGGCCAAAAGTAGGGCACATAATGCTAACAGCAGAATGTCACGACAGACGCTTTCAAAGATGAAACTAAAAAGCAACCTTTCCCGCCTTCTAATAAGGTGCTACCAACTTTAAACCAAAATAGAACGAGACAAAAAAAATCGATTAGAAGAGAAGTGAGAACGAGCAAATGCCACTTGGTGACAAAATGGTGCTTACGAAAAAGTGAAAGAGTTTGCTCGGAAAAAACCAGACGCAGTCAAAATGTTTTCGATATACATGTACGTGGGCCACCAACATGTTACCCACTTCCTCCAAATAGAATAAATCTCTCATTTAACCATTATGCGATCGTGACACAGGGGCATAAACTTTTTCTCCTGGATAGGTACTTCGCTCAGCTCGGTGACTAGTTTTGTACGGTTCTGTTCGAAAAGTGATCCCCAGTAGACATCAGAGAGTTGCAATTTTGTGTTTCCCTTTCCCGGGCTCTTTTGGAGTTACATTTTCTGTCTGTATTTTACTCAACAGACAAAAGTTGAGACGTATGTATCTGAAACCCAAACCGAACCAAACTTGCCGCAAAACTGTCCTTTCATGTCATCAACCGGAGAACGGCTTTCGGGATTTTCATTCCCACCGCAAAAAGGGCCACGTTGCAGAACGGCACCTCGAATGGAAGAGTTAGAATTTTTAATAATAGATGTTAAAATTTTTCACGTTAGCTCATGTTTTCATAAATGAAAAAAAAATATTATGTTCATGAACCACTCGAACTGAGGCAACTACGTTTCGGGTAGACTTATATCCGTATTGCTTTTTTTATGATTGATGTTATTTTGCATAAAATGAAGCGTAATATATAAGAACGTGACTACCAGGTCCTGAAAAACATCAGTCAAGTAATTGTTATCAAGGGTTTTGCTTTCCGTCAGGATGTTAAATGTTAAATGTTAAAATTATAGAAAAAAAATTGAAAAAATAAACAAAAACAATTCTGGAAAAGATAAGCTTTTTCCTCTGCTCAGAAATAAAACAAGAAATTCTTGTTTTGAGAGCTTCAATATCAAGAACTAATGCTTTAAATTTGATGGCTTAAAAGGCTGACGGATGTTCGGCCGAATAGGACAATAAGCCGAATAAGACATTAGGCCGAAGGTTATTTGGCTGAATATTAGTTCGCCGAATTGATGTTAGGCCGAATGGTCATTTGGCCGAATGGTCATTCGGCCGAATGGTCACTCGGCCTAGCATCCATTCGCCCTTATGACCATTCGGCCTAATGACCATTCGGTCTAGCATCCATTCGGCCTTACGAACATTTGGCCTTACGATTTTTCGACCTTTAGACCATTCGGCCTTGCGACCATTCGGCCTTACGACCATTCGGCCTAATGACCATTCCGCCTAATGACCATTCGGCCGAATATCCTTTCTGTCTAACAGCATTCGGTTGGATAACCGTTGGCCGAATATCCCATTTGGCATTGTGGCTTGTTCGGCCAGATAGCCCATTCGGCCTAACGTCCATCGGCTGAATGACCTTTCGGCCGAATGGCTTTCGGCCTCATAACTTTCGGCCGAATGACCCAGTCTCTATGGAAACAAGTCCCCCCATAGATAAAGACTCTTTATTCTCCCCTACTGAATTCAAATTTTTAGCAATTTACTAGACCACGTATTTTTGCTACTTATCGTATTTTTTCAGATGAATCCCTTTCTAGTCATCTATCTAATGTTTATGAATCATATCTTTCCACAAAACACGCGTAAGCTTAAGGTACACTTTTCTTATTCCCCCTTCTTCGCGAAATATGTAAAAAAATAGGTTAAAACCTTTAAATATCGCACAACAAGATAACATGCACATTTGTTTCATTATACATGTTTACATTACCTCATCTGAAGCCATGGGAGATTCTAGAAAATGTGAACTCAATTCAACAGCAGTGAACAAACAGCATGTATTCTAAAGAAATTACAACCAACGTGCGTTGAAGAACCATTCCATCACAAAGTCATTATGTTTGAATAAACACAATTTCTTCAAAGCTGAATTCTTGAGCGCTGAACTCGCTGACTTTTTATTGGTAAAATAACTGATCCTCAAAGTACCGTTTCACTATTATAGAACTTTCTTCATTTTTGTGTATGTACAGACGAAAATTCATTGCATAGCTCACATATGTAGGTAGGTGTATTCATACATATAGCAAATAGTAGGAAACACGTTCTGTCAGTTCTGGGATTTGCTTCGAGAAAACTCCCGAGAATATTTCGTTCGCTGCAAATAGCTCTACCTTCTTTCTATTTGAATAGAGCGCGTTCACATCGAGAACAAGACAGCAACAAACTGAGCCACAGCTGACTGACTTTACGCCCGAGCCAAGTAAGCGTAAACGGAAGAAGCGACGAAGGGGGTGCGTGGATTTTGCCAAATAAGCGATACGACTTTGTTAGATTTTCCTTTTTCCGGTTGGGCGACACAATTCCAAGTGTGCCTCCTGTTTGCATCTGATAAGTCAAGCGCGAGATTTATTGCTGCTGGTCGAAAACTTACTCATTGGCCGTCGTTGAGGCTAGGCATCGAAAACGTAGAATTTACTTTAAATTTCACTTTGTTGAATAGAAAATTCGTTTTCTGAGCAGCTATGTAAGTTGTGATAATGTTTTGCTCTGAAAGATCTCAACAGCAAGGAATCCAATAGCCAAATGAGAATAAGGTTTCCGTTTTTTCGGTAGGCTGAAAGTTTGATCGAAACTTTTTCCGAAACTCGTTTAATTGAAGTTCGAGGCTATCTTCTCCCTTTTTTTATTTTTCATTTCACAAATTTACATCAATTGAAAAAACACATTCAAATCCTTCAAATTAACAATTACATTTCAGTGAAAATTTTTTACAAGGCAACTGCTTGTTCAACCGTTCAACACCTAATGTTTTATCACGTTTACCAGTTTCCGTTTTCCGCCCATCCAACATGGGCTCTAAACCCACACGCTTCACACAAGAGGCCCAGATCCCTTCCTCCTACGATGACAAAGTGAGTTTTTTCGAGCCAAGAATTTTCCCACGAGAAGAAAAGCAACTCCTCCCCCACGAAAAATAAAGAAACCATACCAAGGTAAGTAGCACGGTCCCAGTCCCAGAAACAGAACAGAACAAGTGGCAACGCTCGGAAAAGTTCCATTTCTCTTGTCTCGTTTCCGTTTGGTGGCAAAACGAACGTGTTTTTTAAACGTCTACAAAATTGTATTTTTATTTTGCCACTTCCGCGCACTTCCTGTGCCGCTGTACCGCGGAGTACTTTTGCGCTCGATTGCATTCTCGTTTGGCGTGACTTTAGCCCACCACCACACAGCAACACCGCAACGCTCCAAATAGCGATGTCAAAGGAAATTTACTCCGGTTCCGATAATTTCTGTACCTACCGTATTTCTCGTTCATGCGGCAGTGTCATCGTTTTGGAAGCGCCTAGTAGCTTGGTTTCGGTGCCGTGGACGTTGAAAAATGGTTTTTCGATATTTCGACGATTTGCGTTTTAGAATTGGTTAGCTCAACCGTTCAGCAGAATTTAGAAAAAAAAGGTAAGCATCCCGTGTACTAAATATAAGCGCCTTTAATAAGATAGCTAAACTCAAACGTGCATATTTGCATTATGATGATGTCTCAGAAAACGAAAATGGAATAAGATTGCTATGTGCTATCATATTTTGTGTCCAGAAAAAAACCACAAAATAGTTTTCTCGGAGCTCTCTCCAAGAAGAAATCAAAAGTATTGAAATCGAAAAAACCCAATTATTAATATAAAATCGAAAAAATGGATACAGATCCAAAGAAAAGGCGTGAAAGTTAAATGTACATTTCGAATATTGTCAATCTACGAATCACATGACCGAATAAGATTCAAATCCTTCTTAAAATGTAGAATATATACCGTCAAAACATGTAACACTTCTAAAGCTCCTAACCCCGCCAAGTTCAAATTCGTTTTTGCCGATAAGTATGCAATAAATTGTTTGATTTGGCAAGGTATTTACAGCTGCGGACGAAAAACCCCGTTTTTTTGTGAAAAACAAGACCATGGACTCCGAAATGTAGAAGGAGGAGTGCCTGAAAAACGTTTTTTCCGTACATTAGATCTCACAAAAGGACCAGTAAAGTTTTCGCCAGATTTGGCAAGCTGCCACTACAGCAAAGAGGCACTACAGTGGTATCAGGCCAACGGGTAGATTTTGTCGAAAAGGACATCAAACCCAACTGCCCTCAATTCCGCCCTACCGAAAAATTTTGGGCGATTGTCAAGCGGAAGATGAAGAAGAATGGTAGGATGACTCGGAATGCAACAGAAATGAAAAGATTGTGGAACAAAATGACCGCTAAGTTCAGGGAATAGGGTGTCCAAACTATGATGAGTGGTACTCGACGAAAAGTTCAAAATTTCATTAAAAAACATCGGAATATTTTTTTTATTATTTTTCCTTTAAAGTGCAATAAAAACTCCACATTTTGAGTTCAAAATATTTTTATTTCGTTTACATAGCTCCGAGATAGACCCTTTTTAATGCGTTCAGATTTTAGGTGATCCATGCTTTATTTAAGTGCGGTGTCCCTAAAGCTCTCAACAGCTATCGACCAATACCTGTCTGACTGCCTTCAGTAAGGCATTTGAAAAATTGATTGCAATAAGGCTGTTGGAATTTCTTGATGGCGAAAACATTTTTCATAATCGTCAATATGGGTTCCGTAAAGAAGGGTTGACTGAAATTGCTGTATTGGGACTTGTTAATACTTTTCCAAACAACTTGGGCCAGAAGAATAAAATACCATGTGCTTCATTCCTTGATCTGTCGAAAGCCTTTGATACTATAAACCACGACTTGTTACTCAGAAAATTGGCAGCTTACGGTATAAGAGGCTTGGCAAATGACTCCATGCTGAGCTATCTACAGAATCGGCAACAAGTAGTTAAGATCAAAGAAACAGTGAGTTCTCAATCACGTAGAAAAAAGACCAGCCATTCGCCATTATTTCAACTGGGTATACCAATCATCAAAGCGTAGTTGATTTTTTCGTACTCAACTATAAATAAAATAGACTCAACTACAATCTGATGATTGACTTTACGCAATCAACTAGGAATATAATGGATTCAACTGTAATGGTATAATTGATTCTACTGTAAATATGATATATTCAACTACAATTGTATGATTGATTTTAGGCAATTCAACTGTAGTGGTATGATTGATTCACCTGTATATATGATAGATTCATCTGTAGTGGTATAGTTGATTCAACTGTTAATATGATAGATTCAACTACAAATATATGATTGATTCTAGGTACATAAACCATAAATATAGTAAATTAAATTATATTGTTATCACAGATTGTTTGATACTTAAACACTATAGTGTTCATCCGTGTTCATCAGCAGAATAAAAAAAAATCGTAAGTGTGGGACCAGTACGTGTTCCCTGTAACGATCATATCGCTGTTTTTAGGGCGCATCCGGCAGTTCCTAATATCGGTGGCAAAGTGCATGGGGAGCACTTTCCTGTACCAGTTCCCGGAAGCGGTCGTGTATTCCTGGATTTGGGAAAGGTACATCAACTCTGGCTGCCCGCGAAACCGACGTGGGTCTCGACGTTCTCTTACGTGATCCTGGCAGGATCCCTTAGGAAACTAGCATAATGGTAAGTCAGCGTATGATAGATTAATGTCATGATGTTGAGAAAAATTCCCCCCCATAAGGACTTCTAAGGACGTCTTCCGGGACCGATAAGTTAAGACGCACAATTTGATGGGCAGCCATGCATCAAGATGCAATAAACACAACAGCGAAGGAACCAGGACGTGGATGTCGGGATTTCTGATCAGCTTTTCTAACATCGTGGCGGCTAAAACGAACTAAGTAGATGCAAAATGCTGAAATAATAAATAAAAGAAAATAAAACGTAGCAATAAAATTATTCCGAGAAAAACATCTAAGATATAACAACTTCCAATGTAATAAGAATTTAATTTACAATATGTATAGTGTATAGAATCTACTATAGTTATTGTTGAATGTATGACATCAATCGTACAATATAGTTGAATCTATTGTGTTTATAGTTGAATGCATAAAATTTATCATGCAACCATAGTTCAATGTATTATATTTATTGTTGAATGTTCAAAATCAATCACATTGTCTATTGTATGTATTGTTGAAATTTTAATAACTATAGTTGGTCGAGAAACAATCAGATATATGATTGAATATAAGTGGATTATTGATGGAAATACCATACTTTATTCTCCGTGATTGCCTAAAAGAGTAGGCGTACCCCAAGGAAGCGATCTAGGGCCTCTTCTCTTCCTCATCAATGTTAACGTCCTACCAAAACTCACTCTTCACGGTATCCCGAAGCTTTTTGCTGATGATACTGAACTTGAATATTAAAATAAGATTGTACACCGAAAAAATTCTTCACATGAACGCTACGTGAAAATGTACATGGATTTTTGCCACCATGAAAATCACGTGAAATCTACGTGAATTTCAGGTAGCAAACAGAGCTCGCGCAGCAAGCAAAACTCACGTAATTTTCATATGAGTTGTATGTGAAATGAACGTAGATCGAATGTGGGTAGAGATTCGTTTTGCTACGTGCTATTCACGTAGATTTTATTGTAATATCAATGTAGGGAGGTTTTTTCTCGGATATTTTAAATAAAAATGATTTATTTCCGAAAGTAAACTTTATTATTCGACCAAACTACTTTACTTTAATCAACACTAGCACAACATATGCACTTTTCGTTTCCACTTTTAACAATTCACTTCACTTAATTCATTGAACACATATTCGTCGAAAAAGGGCCTTTGGTTTGCCTCTTGAGCGGTTGCTTGGCCGTCTCATCTACCTCAATTTCAAATCCTGTTGAAAAAAACAAAATATATAAATAGCAACCAAACAACAAAACTTTATTAGGGGAGATGAGGGCATAACGAGCACCCGAGGCATAATGAGAACTACGCTTTTCTACGAAAGTGCGTATTTTCTTAAATAAATTTTCATGAGGATTTGTTTCGTACTTCCTATAGTATTAATTTTTCACAAAAAAAGGAATCTCCTTATCATCTTTACAGAGATATTTAAAAAAAACTAGCTTGGTTCTCAAGTTACGAAAATATTATAATTTTTGAGCACCACGAAATAAGCTCTTATGATCTTAAAATAACCTTGATCTATAATGTACGCACTGCAACATGATGTACACATTGTTTCTCAATTTTTACCATCATAAAATTTTTGATTTTTCACTTTTATCAATTTTAAAACACGTTTTTACTTAAATTTGTTGACTAGGGGCATATAGAGCACCATATTATCGAGGCATAATGAGCATTTTCTGCCGTAGAATCTAGCAGCGAATTAATATTGATTTATAGCGCCACACCTTGACTAGTTTTCATCCGACAATTTAGCCTATTGGTAAGGTGTCGGAGAGGTAATAAAAAGACTAGAGTTAGATTTCTGTTCGAGGTTATTTTTTTTCCATTCACAATTCATGATCGATTTTTTTTATTGTTACATTATACGGCTAGTCGCATCATCCTCCGAACAAAGCACATAATGTATGAGCGTGCGTGAATTGTTTGTATTCTACAAACAGACCTAGATTATTTTGTTATTGCTTTGTTTGATGAATCTACGACTCACCTGACTTCATCGAATTGAATTCGCTGCTAGATTCCCCGGCAAAAACGCACATCTTGCTCTGATTAATGGTGCTCATACTGCCTCAGGGGGGGTTCTCATTATGCCTCCACAGTGGCTGGTTTTCAGCTTTTGGCAAAATTTTTTAAAATGCATTTTTTAACGTTTTCATCTAGTTTTTCACGTTTCAGTCCGTTAGGGAATAGGCTTTTCAAGTGTCTGAACACGAAACAATAATGTAACCTCCATATTCTAGCTATTTTCTATGGTTAAATAACCGTTTTCCTTAAGGTGGCCATTATGCCCCCATCTCCCCTACTTACGAAATTAATATCAGCTTCTCCTTCTCTCAGATTTTTTGGCTTTATGCACCTATTGTCGGATCCGCGCCATATTGAAACTGGTATTTCTTCACATAGATTTTACGTGAATGAGCCATTCAGGTTTTACGTGAAAATCACATAGAAAACACAAAATCCCTCTGTACTTGGTGGATCACTGGATTCTCACGTAAATCGAATGTGCCTTTGTTTCGACAGCATTCAACTATGTGAATTTCACGTAAGGATCAAGTGATTTTTTGTTAATTCCTAAGTGCTTCACGTAAACCAGGCAAAAATTCACGTAACGAGTGGCTACGTGAAAATCCAGGTAAATATAACGTTTCTTTTTCGGCTGAGTGTAGAAAACACGATACGAGAAATGGAGAGTGATCTGAATATTATAGATAAGTATCTTCAGAACAATCTTCTTTCATTGAATATCGCTAAGACGACGTTTGTCAACTTTGTTGAAGACTGCAAATCGATAGCTTAAAATCTTGTTTCGTCAATATTCTCATATTTTGAATAATTGAGAAATCTGAAAAAAAACAAAACTTCTATAAGTTTTCTCTCAGTTTTAAAATTTATTTTCAATATTTTTGTAATGTTCTTAAGTTTTGTCAGAAAATACTCTAAAACTCGAGCTGATAGAAAAACCAATTGCATATTTATCAGCGCATCCAAAATTATCCAAGTATTAAAAAAACTACAGAGTTCCTTCTATGCTATTGCTGCGCCCTCCTCAATCGAAGAGAGCGTATGCACATAAGTCTTAAGAAAGTTATATCATGTATCTAAATCATTTATGCTCAATTAGCAATCAACTGTCCCTTGAATGAGGGGAGCCAAATAGCAGATAAAACCGCGGGGTAATTACCACAATAGATCAAATACTGGTCGGAGTGGGCTCTCCCCTACAAAGACAAAAATGAGCTCACAAATTCATTGCACCTTGGAAGATTGAGGACTTTGTTGGCATATGTAATTAGTATGAAATTAAAATCGAATTTTCACATTATGAATAATTACTCTGTAACTCCTTTTATTTATAGTTGGACATAATGAGTAAAAAACGGGAAGGCTTGTTATTTTTAAATCAAACACTGGGAGTCAAGACATTAAAATTTCACTGGACGAATAAAAATCACAGATTTTTTTCATTCCTTCTTCATTCTTTCTTGAGATTATGTAGTTTTAAGGCAACAAAAACTAAACCAAGTTTCCTGAAAAAATAATCAAGAATTATCGAAAAATATTTCCTCCGTTTGTATGCTCAAGGAACATTTCTTGTTAATCTGACAGAATGACACTTGTTATCCATCCACACGCCCAAACGCACATGTGTGTGAGCTTAACCCTCTTCACATGGTATCGCTCTAAACGATCAATTATAGGATAAACGCTACCTAATAATCATAATTAATTTCCAAGAAGTTGGATAAGCCGTACGAGGGCACTTGAGCGATTAAAAAAGGCTGTTGTGCCATCATTAATGCAAACACCATTCATCATCATTAGGCGCTGGAACGGGTCCATTGTCAGATTAGAACAAGAACAGCACAAACCATCATACAACCGAAAAACTTACGGCGGGTCTCCTACTTATAATCCTTATTCTCACTCTCAATTTACGGAGAAGTTCATCATCATGCTAAGCATTTCGGTTTTGGATCTGTGTTTTTCTCGCCTTCCTGCCTTCCTGTTTCTTGTCAATAACCGACGAAGGATCCGCAAAAGGTTCCAATGAAATTAAATTTTCCTGAACCGGTCCCAATTTAGTTGCGGTTTTGCGACTGAAAGCGGCAGCCCCCCATAAGTTTTCATTTGTTGGAAAATCCCAAAGCTACAAACCCAACACGCAGAATGTAAGCCTGGGGAAAGTGACGAATGGACTCCGAGATACTCGGGGAGGTTGATACACACAAACATGTTGTACACCCCGATGGGATCCGAACAACCCTCCCCGTTTTCTTAGAGGGAACTGATCTGCTTCGAGTCTGTCGAGAGTGGGCGAACAAACATCCGGAGAAGTTTATTCTTCACCAGTCTTAAGTCGGGTAAAGCATAGAGGAAGAGACGAACTTACTGACTTCAACGGTTGTCGAGAACTCTAATTCAATTCTTGGCAAACAAATTACAACAAACATCATGTTAAATTATAAAAGGATTTAAAATTTTCCAAGCCCATGCCGTGCAAGAAGAGAATGCTGGCTCAAGGGAAAAAAAGAACAGAATTCATACACACAGCGAGCGCTGCTGTCGTTCGACCCACATTTTCGCTGCTGTATGCTTTCTCGTTGGGGAAAGCCACATCTCCTTTCTACAGGAATACCTACAAACATACATACAGGTGGAGCACCCCGAAATGCACCCCGTGGGAATGTGAGCAGCTGAGGAATAGCGCAGAAAAATTATGAGCCACAGTGAATGAAAGACTATTGAAACAGAAATTATTTGGGGATTTGTGGTTTCGTTTGGGGCTTGCTAACAGTAGGATAAATTTGTGAGAATTCTGGTATGTTAATTCAAATTGGGTAGGTATAAAAAAAGATGTTGATGGATTATAACATCCTACGCAGCATTTTTTTTTATCTCCTCTCAGGTTTAGATTAGGCTTAGCTTGGAAAAAACGCCAAAATACGTAGGATTGTCATTTTCCACCAAATAAATTAAAAAGTTATTCTGCCTAATACTAGACATGTGGATTTTGCAGCACGTGTCTTCCTACAATCATATGGGGTTGTCCTTTTATTAGATCAATCTTTTAATTTATTTATGTTCATGTCATTGATAATCACCATACAGACATATCTAAAACTGAACAGAACTTTCGTTCTAGACTAAGAAATATATTTCTTTTAACATCTTAGGACTGGTTAAATTTAAAAACGTTTGACACTTCGTTAAAACGCGACAACAATTATACAAAAACTCTTTTGTTAAGGTCGTCTCGTTGGTACTTGAATGTTAATATTTATTAGGAGTTGTGGGCTGTCTATGTTATTCATTAACAGGTCAAAGACAAATTTTTTTTAATTGTATGTCCGTTTGCAGCGAATGGTTTCGAGGAATAATAAATTGTATCGTTCTACATACGGTAGCAATCAAACGGCATCATTCCATGGCAGTCGTCGGAGAGCATATCATAAAAACTTCTTTTAAACCTTTTCAAACCTTTCGATTTGTTCTTCCTGATAAGGTGTCCAGAGTATCACGGCGTATTCCAATACACTACGAACCAAGGCACAGAATATCGCTTAGATGCAGTAAATCTCTTCAAAGTAAGCGGTGTTTCTCCGGTTAAAACCAAAGATGGCAAAGCTTTTCCGTAAAAGTCAGTTTGTGATCAAACACTACGCCCAAATCTTTTATAAAAGTCACTATCTCCATTTCTTGTGTGTCCATGATGTTAGCAAATCGGATGTGTTCTCTTGATTTATGGAAAGTATTACATACATTTACACTTATTCGAGTTAGCTATCATCCCATGTGACCTGCACCAGTCCAAGAGTATCAAGATGTAAGCTTGGAGTGCTGCGCAATCCATAATTCGGTATATTTTTAGATCATCTGCGTACATAACTTTGAAGATTTGAGTATCCAAGCAAGATCGTTCACAAAGAGTGGAAAAATGAGTGGGCATAAGTGGCTTCCCTGAGGGACGCCAGACGGAACGTCGAACGGCTGAGATCTGATTCCTCGCAAGTTCATAAATGCTTGGCGTTTCGTTACAGCCACGATGTGGACCACGACGGGAAGTCAAAGCATGCGATTTTTTTTTAATTTCGAGCTCGTGCGGTACTTTGTCGAATGCTTAAGAGAAGTCCATGTAAATAGCATCAACTTGTTGTTATTTGCTCAAAGCCAAGTGCAGTGTATTAGAGTAGCACAACAAGTTGGAAACAGTTGATCTTTTCTGCACAATCTTGTGTTGATACTCTGATATTATCGGTTTAGCGGCGTTGCTCAGCCTTTCATACATAATTGTTCGAAAACCTTTGATAAACAGCAGAGAATTGAGATCGGCCTGTAATTACAGCAGCCATTTTCCAAACGCTAATTCTAATTCTAGAGGGCGGCTCTAAGGTGACGAGGGGTCCCAGAGAAACTAGTCCATCTCATCGAAGCACAGTATGAGGCATTTTCGTGCAAGGTCTTGCACGACGGTGTCTTGTCCGAACCAATCCCGGTAACTGCTGGAGTGAGACAAGGATGTATTATATCATCGCTACTTTTTCTAATCGTAATGGATGAGGTTTTGATTGGATCGATTGACTGTGCACCGAACCGAGGATTGCCGTGGAGTCCTTCAACAATGGAGCAACTGAACGACCTTGACCTGGCTGACGATGTTGTTTTGCTCGCCCAAACCCAACCAGATATGCAGAGCAAACTCGACGACCTCACCGAAAGTTCCAAGGCAGCAGGTCTCAAAGTCAATGTCGGAAAGACCAAGTCGATAGAGATCAACACAGGAAATCCCTCCAGTTTCATGGTAGCTGGGCAACAAGTTGAGAAAGTGGAGTGCTTCCAGTATCTTGGTAGCCAGATTACGCCTGATGGTGGTACCAGAAAAGACATCAAAACACGGATCAGAAAGGCCCGATTTGCATTTGCGAGTCTCCGAAACATCTGGCGGTCACGCCAGATCTCTCTACGAACAAAAATCCGAATCTTCAACTCAAACGTCAAATCCGTATTGCTGTACGGGTGCGATACTTGGTGCACATATGCGGTAACGACGCGAAAACTGCAAGTATTTGTAAACCGCTGCCTGCGGAATATCATCCGCGCTTGGTGGCCTGGCAACTGGATCTCGAATGAGGAACTACATCGCCGGTGTCATCAAAAGGCGCTAGAAATCGAGATTCGGGAACGTAAGTGGAGATGGATTGGGCACACGCTGCGAAGAGATGAAAACGAGATTTGCAGAGAGGCGTTAGATTAGAATCCAGAAGGTCATCGAAGAAGAGGCAGACCCAGAAATTCGTGGCGGCGAAGCCTAGCCGCTGAAATCCGAACTGTCGACGAGAATCTTGACTGGGATCAGGTGAAGACGCTGGCTCCGGATCGTCAACAGTGGAGGTCTTTTACTACGGCCCTATGCACCGGAGGATCGGCGCGGGATCATTAAGTAAGTAAGTAAAAAAAAATTCTAATTCTAATTCTAATTTGATTTATTTAGAGAGGATTTTAGCAGCAGCTGTCATTCGTCCTCTGTACGTGTTCCTTACTTCCAAACGCTAGGAAAAACACCTTCAGTGAGTGATCGATTGAAAATTATTCGTTATGGCTCGACGACGTAAGCGACAATGTTCAGTATGAGATACGGATTAATACCGTCTGGACTGGCTTTTAAGGCAGACAAAACTTCATGTTGGGTGAGAATTGGATGAGGTAAAATGACGTCAAAGCTGGGCAATGCTTCAAGGTATTCGTTAGAGGCATGCGGTTATTGTGAAGTGTGGACGCTCTTGAAGAATTCTGCGAACAAGTTCGCGGATTCGGCAGGCAGCAGTATCAGAGGAATGACCTTCAAATGTAACTCGCGATGGAAAGCTGTTGGAATGACGTCGAGACAGAAGTTTTGTACTAGGAATTAGATCGGAATTTCGATCAAGTTTGTTTGTGTTTGTTAACAAAAGACATTCATATCAATACTGATGTTATGAAATCGCTTGGTACATCTTTGTACCTGAAAATAATCACATTTTCGTAGATGACGGAAAGAATTAAAGAATCATGAGCTATCAAAGAACGAAAGAACATAAGCCGTAAATAGCATGAATATTTTGAAAAAGATACAACGGCTCACCGGCAGGACTTGAAACTGCAATCTCCGCTTCAGTACAACGGCGCATTATGTCCTTTCGTTCTTCGTTCGGAATACTATTTCAATAAAAATATAAATGACATATCTGCTATAAAAACCAATAAAATCGAGTTCATATTTTTAATTCTAAGTTCGCAACATTTTTTAAAAAGGCTTTATAATATTTTTTTCCCATAAATATTTTTGTACATCTGAAAAAATAAATCGATTAAATGGAAACGAAATTTGGCATACATTTTGATTACGATTCATTTAGTCGAAAAACATGTCTTTTCGAACGCGAAGTCAAAATACTTTTTTAAAAAAGATTAAGACAACTTTGCCCCGTAATAAAGGCATTATGAATTTCATATAATTTCTCAACGATTGACAAATTGGAACAACTTAATATCATAAATTTTGTAATTTCTGACACAGATTTGATGTAAGATTTCATTGCCGATTCACAATTGTAATTTAGTAATAGGATGAGATGTTTTGGTTGAACCCGTCAAATTCGTATAAGTAATTAACTTCAAAATTTGGCATCATTTTCCTTAAAGCTCACTATGCACCGGTGAGGAAACCTTCAAGGGCCTTCCACATTTAAGTTGAACAAATTATGATATTTGAAATGATGCTCTCTAGCTAGGGTTCCCAGTCATAGGTGGAGTTGTAGCTGGGAAGGATGTGAGATGAAAATGCGCCCTGGAGAGGTTTCTACCTTTATAACTCTTTGGCCTGACGAAAAGCTTTAATCCTTCAGCATCCCGTCAACCTTTCGGCGGAATGAGTCTAGCTAAAGATGAATCTTTGGGAAGGGATATAGCACAAGTCGACGAAAGTAAAACAGACTACCAGATGCTGGGGAGCAATGCTTATGCTGGTGGGAGTCCCATCAAGCAGAAAATGAAGGGGTAGGTACGCAATTTGTATGCCGGTGTGCGGTGTAATGTGAAATGATTTATATCTGCTCCAAGTTCCTGCACATCCCTCTTTCTCTTTCTGTCTCTCTCAAATGTGGGTCCCTATGCGGGGGACGAGGAGGCAGAACAACGCAAACGGAAGTTTTAATCTGTTTGGTGAATTATGGTGAGCAGAACTTTCGACGCTATTATTCATAAAAGCTTCCTGTGGTTGATGAAAAACTTGAACACGGTCCCACTCGACGATCCTCTCCACAGCATTGAGCTCTCGAGACCCGGAGACTTAACCGGTGAGCACTTTAGTGTTACGGGCTTCTCACCAGACCCAAGTCAGCCAGCCAGAGCGCTGATTTGCGGCGGGACGACGAAAACCGGGAAAAGTGACGCTGGGGGAAGCCAAGCCAAGCGATTAGTGAAATACCTGGTGCATGATAACTTGGTTCCGGTTGGATTCACTTGGTTCGCAAGAGTTGTTCTTGAAACTCAAATTAGGAAGCAAGCACCGTACGAATACATGTACCGTGGAACGGATTGATAGCACCATTTTATTGGCAGCGTAATATCCTTCCTGACTTGCTCTTGATAAAGCACGCCGAAAACAGTTCAGACGACTTCACTTTCACTCGATGGTGGTGTGGTGGTTGTAAAATATCATCCATTCACCCGCCCTTTCGTTGAATGAATTTGGGGAAAAGCGTTCTTAGCTTCAATCCATTAGTATTCACCCATGAGAACGACGAAGGCAATGACGAACTTTTTTAACCGATCTCAAAAATAAAGTTGCCTCGTTATTCAAAGGGTAGAAAAGTTGCACCGATTCGGACCGAGATAAAGGTCAACATGGGGTGCCTTCTCCTAGTGAGTATTAACTCGAGAAATAATTAACTATCACAACTTTACACAAGTTATCGTTAAACATTCACCGGCGCTTCTTATCTCAACGAATAAGTTTCGTTTTTCAATTTCAGCTTTGCAGCTCAATCCTCAATGTTTGATTGCTTCGTAATTGAATACCGTAAAAGGAATGAATCGAAACAGTTTTCGAACTATTTTCGTAATGTTTTTGCCAAATTTAGCTTTTCACGATTTACTTTAGATGTTTTTTTTGTGTACCTTAACCAAACCAATTTTCAGTTCACCCCCCTAGATGAGTGAGCAGGGACAGAGACTTAGTTTTTGATTAACTGGTAAACTAAAGAACCCAAAATTTAAATTTAAACATAATTGAAATTTGCTTGATATTCGAATCTCAACAATTTATTCACTTTTTGTCCTAATTCAAACCATTTTACGGTACGAGAAATGTATTGGTATCATTAACTCAGAATTGATAAATCTTTCACCGTACCACCCTAAAACCCCCAGTCATAAATCTGAGGGCCTTAAAAACATTAATGCTATCATCTATGGATAGCTAAAATGTCAGTTCTGTATTCTGAGTTCTGACTTTAAATAAAAATTAGAATTATGATTCTAAACTCATTCATTAAAATGATCCGTCAATTGGACAAATTGAACAATCCCTCAGCAAGAACTTCATGTGGCCTTAGTTACAGAGGTTTTGCAGTCAATTTTGTTCCGCATGCGAAATGGTACCTTAAACTTTTCCAAGCGCACTAAAGAACAGTGCGAAGAAAAAATCCATGCAAGTGGCAAATTCCCGTTCAATCATGCTTCATTATGCACATTAGCAGTTCAAACATTTTCCATTGTTCTTCTCCAACCATTCGAAAGGGGAAATCAACAGGAAAGAAATAGTCTTCAACGCAGCATCCAGCCAACCAACCAATCTCTCCCTTTCTTCAGCAACCATCATGGGGTCAAACGTGGGAATCGTTTCGAACTTTGAACGATTTGTATCTATCGGTCGGAACCGATCGGTTCTGTGATCCCATTTTAATAGAATTGCAAAATTCCATGGTCGATTGTGGTGCCGCTGCCATTTCCCATTTGCTGCTGGAAATTCCAGATGATGAATTTTCAGAGCTTCTGTGTGCTTCCTCCTCCGCAGAACAATCCATTGGCAGTGGGCTGGAAAATTGTCTAATTGTGGGTAATGACCGTAGTCTGAATGGATAATGAGCTCTGCCGGGGTTTTTTGGATTTCACTTTGTCCAACTAAATCCCAACCATCATTCTCTGGTGATGATTGCTCCACGCGCCCCGGTCGTTCCATTCGTAGAGGATGATCTCCGATGCCAAAGGTCCCATCACACAGCTAAGCTCCCAGGAAGATATGACATTTTTCTTCTGGTTAAATCCATTCGCCAAATGTAAGCTTATGCTCATCTGTGACGACAGAAGGAAACGAATAAAGTATACGAAGGACGACACTGCTGCCTGCTGCTGCTGTTGCTTCTGCCGATGAGAAAATTGTCTCAAGTTATGAGGGTGATTCCTTGCTTCGTGAATAATTCATGTCCTTTTTCCGATCGATGAAGAGAATGGGACCACATCCAGATCAAACCCGGGAAAGACGAAACTCGATGGGCGGCCCACATTTCCTATTGATAAACTGAATCAAATTAAGTTCGTGTTTTGGTCGGATTTACGTTTTGGAGATGATAAGAAAAGACCAAAGATATTTTTACCCATGGAAAATCTAGAATACAAAACGTCCGGCCCGGCCTGGTTGCCCGGATGTTGCCCGGATTGTTTCACTTTATTTGCCAAATTTTACAAAAAAAAACAAATTTTTACTCATATGACCAAAACGAAATTTTTTGAACAAGTTTTATGAAAACAATCATGAGAAATTTCTTGAAAGTTTTCAGTCAAGATCAGAAAGTCAAGTTTCTTCAAAGTCTTGAAACAATTAAAAAACTGCTGATGAATAATAAATCAAGGTTTTTTTCTTGATTTGTGTTGAGTAATTCCTGGATTTTGACCAAATTTGCCCGAATATTGCCCAGTTTTTGGTACCATTTCGCACAGTATTCTGCATCAGAATTCAGCATATACATATAACAAACTTCATAACTAGAAATATTCATATGTTTTCGAAGTCACTTTTGATTTAAAGACTTGAACCTGGATTTTGTAAACATTCACTAAACTCTTCCGACGATCTGATGATCCGATTCCAAAGAAAGGAAAATAGGAAAGAACGAGAAGACTTGATCCCTGGATCGCTTAATCTCTCAACTATGCAAAATTAAATTATTGATCTTTAGTTGAAATTTTCAACATAATGTGAACGAAAGATACCTAGTAAGTGATTGGTACGAATATCATTATGCCTTATTTTCGAAGCAATAATGGTTTGTTATCAATTTCTATTTTTTCTATTTTATTTTTAAATGTTACCATGGCTTCAAATAGTCCCTAGAGATCTAAAAGGCATATTGTTTTTTTAAATGGTTTGTGATCGTTGGTCAGCACTATATCAATTTACCAAAAACTAATATTGATCCAAAAGTTACCTGGTAAACACAATTTCCTAAAGAAATTGTTCTTTTTAAATTTACCTTTTTGCTTTGAACCAACATTATTATTAGCGAAATTTGATTTTTTTTCTAAAACTTTTAAGCTGACAATGTAAAGCAATATTGTAAGAAATGTCAATGTAGTTTTCAATTTTCAATTTTGATTGAGTTCTGACAGTTTTTTAGGTCGTCTAAATAAAGGATCAAAAGGATCTAAAAAAACTTGTTTTATTCTAGGGTAAATGATCTTGAGCGGAACTAAATGGCTCCATTCGACGCAACTCGGAACAGTTGATCAAGCGGTATGTCTGTGGGTTATATCCGAACTAATTTTTTTTTTCAGTTCAGCGGATAATTTTAAATTTTCAATTTAATTTCATCTTTGGAGATTTTAAAGTTAAAAAATTAATGTTTTTACGTAAAAAAAAGAAACTTAGTGTTCCAAAGTTGTTCTTAAAATATCCGTTCAAATTTATTGCTTGCTTGAAAAAAGTCCAATTTTCACTTTGATTCATTGTATCCTATTTTGAAAGAATCGATTTTTTATCTCCAAACTAAATTTGTTAGTATATTTGACTGATTATTTGAATGTGCGTGTTTAAAGGGTGATACGGTCAAAATTTGGTCAATATCAACTTGACGTATTTCTTTCAATTTTGCATTTGAAAAACCTGAACACCCATCATTTTGAAGGTGTGTGTGTAGAATGTTGTTCCTATTTTGATTTTGGAATTCACTCTTCAGTTGTCAGAATGCCGTCCAAGGAAGAAGAGCAGCGTATCATAATTTTGTTCGCGCATTGCGAAAATCCTAGCTACTCGCACGCAAAGCTGGCAAAATCGCTAAAAGTTGCCGAATCAACAGTTACAAATGTAACATTTGGGGAGGAGGGGGGGGGGGAACTTTTGTCGACAGCCAGGAAGTCTGGATCGGGGGAAAATCGAAAACCGGAAGCCGCTGAGACGACAAAGAGAGTTGCCGGTAGTTTCAAGCGAAACCCTAACCTCTCTCCGAGATGCCGCAAAAAAGCTGGAAGTATCGTCTACAACCGTGCATCGAGCCAAAACACAAGCCGAACTATCTACTTACAAGAAGGTTGTGACTCCAAATCGCGATGATAAACAAAATACGACGGCCAAAGCGCGATCCCGAAAGCTGTACACGACGATGCTGACGAAGTTCGACTGCGTGGTAATGGACGACGAAACCTACGTCAAAGCCGACTACAAGCAGCTTCCGGGACAGGAGTTTTATACGGCAAAAGGAAAAGGTAGCAGATATTTTTAAGCACATGAAACTGTCAAAGTTCGTGAAGAAATATCTGGTTTGGCAAGCCATCTGTACCTGTGGCTTGAAAAGCAGCATTTTCATAGCTTCCGGGACTGTCAACCAAGAAATTTACGTGAAAGAGTGTTTGAATAAACGTCTGCTGCCTTTTCTGAAGAAACACGGTTGTTCCGTACTGTTTTGGCCGGATTTGGCATCTTGCCATTACGGTAAAATGGCCATGGAGTGGCACGCCGCCAACAACGTGCAGGTGGTTCCCAAGGACAAGAACCCTCCCAACACGCCAGAGCTCCGCCCAATTGAGAAATACTCGGCTATTGAAGACCAAAAAAACTGCTGAGGAAGAGCAGCAGTTCAAGGCAAACTGGCTTTCTGCGGCGAAGAAGGTGGACAAGGTGGCTGTACAAAATCTGATGGCAGGGGTTAAGCGTAAGGCCCGGCAATTGGGATTTGGAAAAGCGGAAGCCTAACTGAATATTTTGCTGAATTTTATACTAACTAAACTTGAAAAAGAAATTTAGTTTGATTTTTTAAATAAACGATTTCACCGATTTACACGCGTTTTTCCTTGACCAAATTTCGACCGTATCACCCTTTACGGTCATATTGCCCCGAACAACTTTTGAAGGTAACGACAAAGTCAGTAATACAAAAGAAGATGCCTTAAATTACAGATTTTGCAAAAAAAAAAAACTGTACATTGCTCCAAATCAATGTTTTTGAGAAAAAAAAGTCGGATTGTTTGTCATTTCTTATTTCCTTAATTCCTTTAAATTCATTGGAAATTCATGATAAAATAGGTCATTTTAATATTTTAGTTGGGAAAAATCAGTTTACGTTGAGAATCTTTTCATACTTTTCTAATTCGAAGTAAGAAACCTTAATTTAATATTGACCAAAAAAAAAATAATTATGGAAATCCATTCAAAATTTCAAAATTCTGTGAAATCTGTAAATATTTTAAAATTTCGTTTTCTGGGACACAGATGCTGTGATAAAAGTTTCCTCAAAATTCTGTAAGAAAACAGATTTTTCAGTGATTTCGGCAATCTTGCTCTAAGCAACTCATTCATATTATATTATAAATTTCAGTTTCTTATGAATGACGATAAAATTTGTGAAAACATTAATTATTTAGCTCAAATGATAAAACAATGATTTCTCAAACCGATTTCCAGTTCTAGCTCAAGTGTAAAATCAAACAGAAGGGAATCGGATAGAGTTTCAATAACAGGCCACCAATTGAATCGTGGAGTATTATAAATTAGCTAACTCGGTGTGCTTTGCTACACTTTGTAAAACTGAAGGAATGTGTATTAAAAACAATTTAGATTTTTATTCATTAGGTAGTAGGTATATCGTTTTCAATTGGAATTTGAACATCTAAACAAGCTCTTTAAATGAAAGCTACTTCTTAAAGTACGAATAGTAATGGCAATGAAGATTGATTCTTATTCTGAAATAATGACTTAACTTTATTGGCTTGATTAGTTCTCGAATTATGCAAATAATATGTATGGAAGCCTTCCTTCTCCTTCCCGTCGTCCCTCTGAAAGAAAGAATAAAACCCCATTTCTCGCGTGAGCGTCGTATGAAACAAAATGTAAACAAACAGTTTTATTACAAAATAAGACGAAAGCTGACATAAAGCAGTCGCAACTTCTTTCCATTTAGAATATTTGTTGTCTGGACAACATATTCTATACGAGAAATACAAATTTTAAAGTTGTTTCGATAACTTTTGCAGCAGTTTTCTGTGAATTTTCAAAATGTTTTATGCGACGTAATGAAAGCTCAAGCGAGATTTCTTGCACCCAAAAATTTAAACTTTTTGTGTGCCTAGTTTGGTACGCTGTGACACCAATTAATTAATTTTTGTTCAATTCGAACTTAATTTTACATATTTTTTTTCCCTAACGCTGATATAATAAGAAAAATACAAAGGTGCTGCATACATTGAGGGGTAAAAACCGCGTGTAAGACATAAGGCATAAGGCAGCGCACTTAGGCGACTTCCATAAATTACGTAACGCAAAAAATGCACTTTTTTGATCCCCTCCTCCCGTATGTCACAAATCGTAACGCTTCGACATACCCCCCGGTTATTTCACGGATATCCAATACACGTTTAGTCTATCTTAAAATCTTTAAATAGGAATGGTTATAAACCAGTTTCAAATTTGTTAAAGCTTACAAATTTTAAGCTGATTTTGGTTTGCTTATCGTTCAGCAAAAATAGCATGATATTAAAAAAGCTGCGATTAAACTGAAATTTTTTAGGAAAAAAATCGTTACGTAACGATGAGCATACCTTCCCCCCTCCCCTATGTCACAATTCGTAAGGCTAGAGCTTACTCCCTCCCCCCCTAGGAGCGTTACGTAATTTATGGATGCCCCCTTAGCGGTTTATTTCGGAAGCTGGTAATTCCGCTCAAGATGGTTCAACTCCAGATCACATTTTACTTTTAAAAACTACGCCATTAACTGATATTTTGATGGAAAACTTGTTACAAAAACCCGAATAATGCTTTTTTATGAGTTTTTTTACCATTTTATTCATTTAGAATCAGTTTATAACGGTCAAGGGTGGCATAAACTGACGTTCAAAGTCAGCGTAGATTGATGAAAATTGCAGCAGAAATGCGTATGTTTTTAAATTTTCTAATAACATTATTTTAGTAAATCTTGATCTTGAAAAAGTGTTTTTTCAACTTTTTGATAAGATTCATAAAGAATCATTGCCTAGATCTTAGGTAAAGTAAATGGTTCCGCTCAAGATCAGATTTCGACGAGTGTCACTCAAGATCATTTACCCTACGAAAATGCATCACATTCTTCTACGCAATCACATAACGCGCTAATTTTTGAAACATAGTCACGTGCTGTCTGAAACTTTAAAAGACGAAGAGATGCTTTTAGAAAAAAAAATATCTTAAAAACAAGAAAATGAGATAATATCTCTCCATTATCCCATTCATTAGCAAATAAGTTTTGTAAGTCTGTTTCAAGAAGTTTAATTAAATGTCATGGATACAGTATTTACCTACTCTGACTCAGTACGTAGACATATTTAGTTTTATATGATTTTGATCGTCTTTCTCGGACAGTTGATTAAATCTGTTATAAAAGCATTCAATCAATAGTAACACGAATTCCAACACTTTTTCTCTTTACCGATGGTACTCAAATAAAAAAAAACTAGTTTGAAAAATTTGCAACAAAACCGTGAACTTTATTGACCGATCCATATTTCTAATGTAAAATCGCTGAATCCGATAGGAATTAAAAAAAAAAAAATCTTAAAAGAACAGTTTTCAATTATGCTCAAAATAAGAAATGATGAATAAGAATTTAGGTCCAAATATCTCGATCTGTTTAACATCATTTTATAATTTCTTTTATGCATATTCAATATGAGTAAATTTTCTTTCCATCAACCGAACTTGATTTGTGAAAGTAGGGTCGAAAAAGCGATAAAACGTGTTTTTAGGGAAAATTTTATTTTATCGACGGTCTTAGACTCCGTGGTAACATTTGAAAATTAATGTTTTCTTGGGATCTAAACCCTTTAATGCGTAGTGTTGTTTCAAAACAAAACAAATCAAAATCCAAATATCTCGGAAACGCGTGGATATTTTTTCAATAATTTATTTATAAAAATATTAAAAATATGTATTACGGAATTTCAATGTATGTGTGAGATATCAAACAAAGTATGCGGAAAAATTGCAAGAATCAATTTTTTTTTAAAAGTAATTTTTGGAAAATCGGAGTTATTTCTTCAGATTTGCGAAGTCAAACAATTTTTTTAATCTTCATCAACCACAAACACTTTGAAAAATTCGCAAAATCGTATTGAAATGAATTAGGAATTTCGAAAATTATTTTCAACTTTAATGGGCCATAACTTTTAAAACACTCAAAATAAGGATTTCAAACCTATTCAGTTGTGTTATTCGAAATAAAATGTTATTATTTCACTGAATCAATAACTGCTATTCTTATTTAAAAAAGTCATGCATTAAAGGGTTGAATTTAAATTTATGACAAAATTTTTAAATGGTTATTTATCAAAATAGGTTGAGCATTGTAGAAGTTATGGTTACTTTACTATAACAGTAGGAAGGTTTGCAATTCTAAATAATGTGTACTGTAGAGTTACTAATTTTAGTATAGGACGAATATAACATGATATATCTCACCCGCTCTAAGCTGAAATTTTTCAATAGCTTACCAGAAGGTCACATGCAAAATTTAAGCAATATCTGACTATGGAAAGGGATTGCTTTTTCTTAAAGGTTAAATTGGATTTTCAGATATTTAGCTCGGGTAAAGCAAAGAATATAAATGAGTAAAAATATTATCAACTATGTATTTTTACACAGCATTGAGCAACATCAAAACTGCCAAATATTTAAAAAAAAAAAAAAAAAAAAAAAAAAAAATATATATATATATATATATATATATATATATATATATATATATATATATATATATATATATATATATATATATATATATATATATATATATATATATATATATATATATATATATATATATATATATATATATATATATATATATATATATATATATATATATATATATATATATATATATATATATATATATATATATATATATATATATATATATATATATATATATATATATATATATATATATATATATATATATATATATATATATATATATATATATATATATATATATATATATATATATATATATATATATATATTAAAAACTAGCAACCTCCGAAAATAATGATTCCTGGAAAAGCTAGAAAAATCAATGCCCCTGAATGTAGATTAATCAACCGTTTCCTCAAGATTCCTTCACTTAGATGTATTTGTATATAATCAGGTACTAGAACAATTTTGTCAAAAGACGCTCGACTCGCTTCTTTTCCATTAGGTTAATGTTTCAGAGCGTGGAAAAGCTCTGATTGGGAAAGGGAGCCACTGTCCTGCAGCTCAGACCGTAAGGATCAGGCCGACCGATAGCCAGCCGGAGAAAAAAAAACACGTCAACGTAAGCCCGAAAAAGCCCTTAAAAGGCTTTTCTACTATGAGCAGTATATTTCCTCCCTCGGCTCGAACTTCCATTCCAATTGATGGATTATCGAATGACGCTATCGGATTTCCTCGTGCTTCTCTTTGATGGACAGCTCCCTGGTCGATACCGAAACGCCGAAGATGGGAAAGTGGTCTAATCAATTAGTTCTGGCTCGAAACTTCTGCCCATACGGATTAGGTGCCGAATCGAATGACGCACGGGATTGATGATACAAGAAACAAATGGCGACGTCGACTTTTGTTCTTTGTGCTCGATATCATTGCCGTTGGCTTAAATCCCGAAAGGAATTCTGTACGTGGTTGGAGTGCTTTACATATTACAGGTTTATTTGCTTTCGTTGTTTTTTATATTATCGAACTGCTCATAGAGAATACTTACTTTACTATCGCAAAACTCTTCGAACCAATTACAAATAGGAAAAAGGCATTGAAATTGAAAATATGCTTTGAATATTCTCTAGTAAATATACCAATTTGAAAAAGTAAATATGCCAACGATTCGGTTTAAATCCAATCGCTTTTGTTAACCTTAATCCATCTCAGATTTTTCCCCGTAATAGTTCTCCGGGTGACACTCCTTACTAAAACTGCAATATCACCTATCAGACTGAAGTTGGGGCTAAAACTATGAGCATGACGAGGAATTAATCAAATTAGTCCCACCCTGTCAAAACAGAAGCAAAGTATCACTTCAACTTCAAACATGGTTGAAGTTATGTTGAGCGATACATAATGCACCACCTTTTTGAACAGAGACAAAACGATGCTCCAAAAATAAATATCCAATGCTCAAAACAAGGTAAGGTAAGCATGCTTTGTGAATGTTGCTTCTTTCCTTTTCTCACAATTGGACGCCTAAGACACTACCGAGCAAAAAAAAAAACATTTGCCATTCGACAAATTAAAGGCAAACAAATCTCCACCGGCGGAAATTGTTGACCTGAGATGTGTTTAGTTCGGTTCACATGTAAATAATTTAATGTGTGTCGGCCGCTGCTGTAAAGGGAAGCTCGAACTCGCAACAAACAAATCGTACCCATGTAGGTATTTGAAGATCTCACCATCTCCAGTAGAAGGTACAGATTGCAAGTTAACACATAGGAAGCAAACAGTGGGATGCCACTTTGTTGGGCAGATCTTAGGGAGAGTTAGGGTGTGACCAGAAAATTCAAATATTTAAACTTGATTGGAAGGTAGAAACGATTTGTTCCAGCAATGACCACACTGCAAACAAAGATAGTGAGGATAATATGATTTTTATGAGTCGTACCTTTTGTATTCAATTATTGAAATTAATTGGTATAATTATGCTTACGATTGAATAGTTTTGCGGGTTGAATTTTATTTTATTTCTAAAATACATGCACCTTCTTTGAATTCTAATTCTAAATCTAATTCATTTCTCTGAATTTGCGGTTTAGCTATAATAGGGGAAACCTGTACAGAAAGCACCAGTTGAGCATAAACGCTATTAACAGTGCCAACATCAACTCAAGAACCAAATTGAACGATAACGACTATTAAAGGATCTGATTTACATCTAACTAAAAAAATATATGTACCGTAAACTGGGGGAACTTTGATCAGCGGGGTAGCTTTGATCACCATGAAATTTTTGCAGATAATCATCATCATCTAAGTATGAAGTTGAAATATCTGAAAACTGTTTACTACGTTTGAAAGCCTATAAATTGAGTTACAAATAAGCTAAATTTGTTTTTTATTAGGAGATTTTTAATGTTACTAAAAATTTTATTTTAAAACATTAAAATATCTGTTTTTTAAGGCTCACAAACATACATCTCTCCTGATCAAATTTAAGCATTTAGGAGCAAATGGGATGTTTAATGTCAAATTTCAACTTTTTTCTTGGTTTAGGTTTAGTTTAAGTATTATTTTTATGGTCATTTGATGAAAAATTTTCGATGTTGAAAAAAAACGTTAATTTTCCATGAAAAAGCCCGTATAAAAAAATGCTAAAAGCCCTATCAAATGGTTAAGTTTGAAGAAAACAAGAACATGGAAACAGTGGGAGGACTTAGGGAATTGCATGAAGAAATAATTTCATTTGTTATTGAGGCCAAAAATATTGAAAATTTATGTTTATAATTTTTGCCCCCAAATGTATGCAGTGACATTGTCCATCTTTTGAGTATATTTGTTTTTGAAAGAAAACGTTGAAAAATACAATTGAGTCCAAACAAAAAATTACTGTTATTGAAGTTTTGAGCCTTCTTTGCTAAATGGCATCAAAACAATAAATTTGAAAATATTGAGATACGTAAAAACCATTTTATAAAAGTTACCCTGAAACTCAAAGTCTGGTTTTGTAACAAACATTTAAGTATTACCACCAATGTCGTTTGAATTAACTGCAATCAATGATCATGTTTAATACTCCTCACCTCAGTAAGTGTTTTAAAGCTTTTAGGTGTTACACAAAAACCAACCCCTTCCAAAATATTCAAAAATGAATGAAAAAAAGTGATCAAAGTTCCCCAGTTTACGGTCCATAGAAATCCTCAATTTTCATGACACTAGAAACCCACCGTGAGGTAGGACGCCAAAACTAGTGGACAGAACCCACCATACCGAGAGGGTGGTCATAAATGTAATACTAAATTTTGTTCAAATTCGCTGAAAGTATTATGATGTTTTGAGTCAGTAATTTTACACTCCATATCTTATTGAAAACTTTTTTGTCAAGGTTTTAAGGTGCCTTCATAGAATAGTTGAAGGGCTTGTAACATAGCTCAGTTGGCAAGTCAGTTGCTTCTTGAGCCGATATCTGTGAGTTTGAGCCCGAGAGAAAAAATCGATCACAGTTGTACCGGATAAGTTTTTCAATGACTGTCCGCCACATGCATCGTTGATATAAGTCGCGAATGACATGAAGATGTTAAAACGACTATACTGTCACTATTCGCAAGACTGTCCCATACGCATTTTCGTCATTTTTCAGTTTATCTCAAAAATCGTTCAAATACAGTTAGTTCTTCAATTGAAACTAAAAACTTTCATAACATTGCTCTCAACATATATGAAAAAATATACCAAGTCATGTCTGTCCCATATGAAATATATCCGCAAAGTCATATGTCTATTTTTACAAAATGCTTTAAAATTGCTCCTCTAATTTACGTTAATTTTACAAATATTCATACAATGTGTGCGACAAAATAAGCAATAATTTTAATTACGAAAGTTAGACTAGAAAATAATTTTTACAAGCTAAGTTTAGCCTAATGGGTAAATTCCACCAAACTATTTTTTTTTTCATTTCGCATGAGGCTTATTGAATTGTTGGTTGTAAAACATGGAAAATAGTCAGCTAGCAATCCATATTTTCTTTAGGTTTTTTGTCATGCTATTACTTGCTGCTCGGACTTTCATAAAATCTATGAACCAAAATACGCGTTCCTGGTAGCACACGCGTAAGTCATTTTGTATTGATCTTTCTCATTAAATCTTTGTAGCCAAGATGCTTTGCTGTTTCTGATTCAACATAATTTAATTTGTTGGTATTTATAGTCTTTCTAAAAAGATAATCGACCGAAAAACTTTACAAAAGATGAAGGTACAGGTTGTTTTATTCATGGAACGTTGTTATTCATTTTATTTTAGACCTACTTAATTCTTACGATAAACTTACGTTATCTTTATGTAAATATGTCATAAACATCATTTCAAACTTATTGTCATCAGTAAACAACCAGTAAAATGACTAATACAGCGCAGATAGAGAGAACCAAATCATCAACTGACAAAATTTGTTGTTCGATCGGGAATAATTTTAAGTTTATGTATTGGCTTTTCGGTCTTATCAGATAAATTATAACACTTTTTATATGTGCTTCATCCACGTTTCAAATTATATTAACTCTTTATCAAGGAACTGAAATTAAATACAGGAGCATAAAATATATTTTCTAATAATTAATAATCACATTAATTACTTACCCGGACATTCGTGTTATTGTCCAAAGCAGATGCACTCCTAAAGCTTTCATAAATCGTCCGGATTCTGGCTATAAATTTTCGAATTTGAAATCTCATTTCATGTCGGGAGTGAGGAGGAAAGCTTGCGTGTAACTTACGTGCCCAATATTCTGGTATCGGCCAGGGCGTCGGCGCCTACTCCGTCGTTTTGGAACACGTCCCTGGCAAAACTTCTATCACTCGACTCACTGTTTGTTATTATTGTTTGGGTTTTCTTTACCGCCAGAACCCTGCGTGCCATGAGTGCAACACTCTCTTGCAAACACTCGCAAGCACTCATGGACGCCGGGTTCTGGCGGTAAAGAAAACCCAAACAATAATAACAAACAGTGAGTCGAGTGATAGAAGTTTTGCCACAGACGTGTTTCGAAACCAGTGATACCAGAATATTGGGCACGTAAGTCACACGCAAGCTTTCCTCCTCACTTCCGACAGAGAATTCAAATTCGAAAATTTATAATCGTAATCGTAATCGTAATGCCCAGTTTGGCACCAGGTCGCTACCAGTTTTGCACTTTTTGCAGTCTTTTTTTCGGTCATACGCTCAGTTCTGTATCGGTGGAGATTCTGTCAGTGTTTTGGACGAGAATGTGAACGAAATATGATCGTTTTTTGTTTCCTTGAGTTCCGAACTGAGCAAATGGAGAAAACGAATGCGAACATTTTCAATGTGATATTACCTCATACTGGGAATAGTTTTTACAGCCTGGTCATTTACTGAGCCGATTATTTTTATTTCCCTGCCACTTTTTCAAAAAAAATTTGGATAATGTGTGAGGATTTTGGTGTCCATTGCTTAACTCTCAAAATAAAAACTATAGGAAGCATGTTTATATCTGATTTTTAAACCACTTCTTCTATTATTGGCAATGACTGACCAGACTGTAAGAGCAACATCCCCATCACATTAACAATATGTTATTTAGATCACTTTTGCTGCAAACACTACAAAGCACGAAAAAAAAATAGTATTTTGAAAAGCACTTTTATTTTTACCTAATTTATACCCTTATCCGTCCCAAAAATTTGTACCCGTTATAGTCCCAGGAGTGTCAATTTGAGACTCCTGACTAAAACCGATATAACTCTTTTGTTTCCCAACCAATTTAAACAAGTTTATAGTTTTTAGAAGTTACATGAAAAATTAAAGAGATTTTGCGTACTTTATATTGGTCAGTACTGCACTCCATACGTAACTTCAGCTTTTCATGCAAAAAGTGTTTTTCTCAATTATTTGGTAGGTGATCTCTTAAACCGCAAACAATGACACCAGCCGTGAGATCCGACGGCGAATGATCAGCGGAAGTCGTGCCTACTACATATGTGTAGTAGATAGAGCACACAAGCAACAGCGATCTAGACTTAGCTCTCGCACAAAGTGTAACCTGTAAACAACGCTCATTAGTTCAAATGTCCTCTACGGCCACGAGGAGAACCTGCGCACACTCTGAGTATTCGAGCGACGAGCGTTGAGAACCATCTAGAACCGGCGTGCAGGAAAACGGAGTGTGGAGGCGATAGATGAACCAAGATCTCGCGCAACTCTACAGCGCAGCCAGTATGCGGTGGTGGCGAAGGCTGGACGGATACCCTAGGCAGGGTTCTGCACCTGTCCTCCAAAACAAGTGTTCACTGCCAATTCGGTAGAAATGAGACGAGCAGGGGCGCAACAAGCGAGGTGGTTAGGTCAAGTGGAGCGTGATCTGGCGAATGTGGGATGCCCGATAAATTGGCGAATGGTTGCTATGGACCGAGTGAATTGAAGGAATATTGTTCATAAGGTTATATTGTGTGAAAAGAAACCATGCAAAAACAAATTCATTCTATTTCGTCTTGACCATTCGATTGCCCATTAAAAGGGCAACCCTAGCTTTCGGACGATGTCCAATTCAATGCGCCATTCATGTCGGATAGATATTTTCTATTCATTTGGCCTCGAAATGTAAACGCATCTTAGTTCAATCCGTGGCCGAATGGTGGACAAAGATTTTAAAACCAGTGTACCTACTCTCTTTAGATAAACATGGCAATTACATAGTTAGAAGACGCGGGTGCGGGTGCGAGAAATGCTTCCTCAGGTGTTGTAGCTTCTTCCTCGTTCGGAATGTGGCTTTTTTGTTTGTTCTTGTCCTAGACACAAAAGGGTCAAATAGCACAACCGGTAGGCCACTAATGATGGTGTTGATCGGCATCACTTGCCAAGAATGACCGATGATGAATAGCTCTTTGAATGGCTCAATAGGTGACCATTCATCGAATTGATCTATCTAGCAGCAGTTTCAATGCTGATGCCATTAAATGCGATAGCAAATAGCAAATAGGTGAATTAGACGTACCATTAGACACTTTCTTCTTATTCAGTCGTTGCTGACACAAAATAAAATAACATAAAACGTAGCATTCAAAAACATTCTTATGTGGAAAATTGCCAACGGTAGTTATTCACAGTTCGCAAAAGAAACAAACGAAATCCGGCACGTAGCTCCACCACAGAAAAAGGGCAGCACAACGGAAAGTGCTTCTCTAGAATGACCCACTTGTAGCGGCAAGAAACGATCGACCGCACTTTCGAGGTGTCACTTTTCCTTCTGGAAGCGCACGGAAATTGGTCGTTTATTTCACTTCCCCTTGCTAGATATCTTTTTTTCGGCGGCGATGGTCGTTCAATTTCACCACTGTTTGTTTTTGCTTCTTCTGCTCCAATCTGTCTCGGCTTACATTTTCAGCGACTGATAACGGGAGGAAATGTAAACCGATAGCAAAAAAAAAAAGTTGCAAAAGTCCTCCTCCTCCTCGAAGAAGGATATCACAATGGAAATATTTGTTTTACCTTCCGCAGCCGACGAGCGAACGCCGCAGATGATGTCCTGTTGATAGGGGAACAAATTAATTGAATAAACGATTGCTCGTTTTCACAGTCATTATTGACTGAATGAGGTGGGTACGGAGAGTTGGAGATGTTAACAGTCATTTTTTCTACAATTCATCCATTATGCGGGTCTCTGGAACAAATATACCAAAAAATGACTCCCATTCGTGATGCTGTAAGTAAGTAGCAGGGTTAGGGTTCAGATGTATGTTTCGACTGGAATCCTTAGAGACCCGATCCACAACATTTGTACCCAAAAGGGAAACATTCCATTCCAGTTTAACTCAAACACGGTGGGTTAAATTAGTCATTCGAATGTTAATTTTTTTTTACTGAAAATCTAGAGATCGATTTCCTAGGTTCCCGCGAAAACCCCCATTGGCATGTTTCAAAGCATATTTATGTATAAGTGGAATTATTAGAAAAAAAAAATTTTTATTTGATGCTCAATTTGATCTCAACCAAATCAATCAGTGTTTTGATATTGATTGATGGATGATTGTTATTTTGAATTTCTTTTGTTATAAGCTTAGTCAATCATATTCTTGGAAATCCCTTGTTTTGATTTTCAAAAATATGACTGACTTAGCCGTTAACAATTAAAAACTCAAAGCATCATTCAGTGTTCAAGATGAGTTCATTGATATTTTTTCAAACTCAATTTGAATTCAAATTTTATTTTCCTTCAATCAGAAATACGCACTTTGAAAGAAACGAAATCAAAGATCTTCTTTAAGTGACATACTTTGAATTTGCATTTTTTTTTATAATTTAATAATTGAATATTCTAAGCGATGCCCTAGCTGCTGTTGAATGAGCTACGGAATTTTCAAATTTTCAAATTTCAAATAAACTAGTTGACTATTCAAAACTGTTTGGTACAATATTTGCTTTGTATATACTCCTGGCACATAAAAACTTTACTAGTGAAATGCCTTAAAAAAACCAGCTGTAAATAAAAAAAATGCTTTGTACAGACCCCGTTCGTTTTTGGCAACATTCGATTTTGGCAACATCCGATTTTGGCACATGTGCCAAAATCGAACGGTTTTTAGAATCAACATAACCTTTTAGTTTTCGTTATAACAGGACCAATTTAATTTAGACAAACACCATAAATACGTTTTATGTTCTGAAATAGTGATAAAATGCAACAATAAAAAGAAAAAAAAATTAAAAAATTATAAAGTGCTCAAAAATGACAAAAAGATGAAAAATTCAAAAAGTTTAAAAACATATTCTAGCAAAAAACTGAAAATGACAAAAAAAACAACTAAAAAATTATGAAGAACGACAAAAACAGCAAATATGGCAAATGAAAACAAACATTATGAACAAAACATGAAAAGTGGAAAATACTTCAAAAACATGAAGAAAAAAAATTAAAAAATGACTACAAATGGTCGAAAATTGACCAAAAATAACGTATTTGATAATAATTACAGTTATTTTGTAAAAATAACTGAAAAAAAGTTGGGAAAAAAACCGTTCGATTTTGGCAACATTCGATTTTGGCAACATAAAATGTACGGGCGTGTTGCCAAAATCGAACGGGGTCTGTATATGAAAATGCGCTACATGCGACAATAATGCAACGGAAACATTTTACGATTTTCTACCGCTCACAAATGATTTTATTCTTTAGAAAATCAAGAAAACTTGAATTAGTTTATAGTTTTAATCACATAAAATCATTGGAAAAGAAGCAAATTTATTTTTACACACTTCATACGACTTTTAAAAAGAAACTGTTAGTTAAAAAAATATATTTTCAAAATTTCAACAGACCAACTTATTCACAAAAACTAAGAACAAGAACTAACTATTTTGTTTAACACGATAAAGCACTATTAGTAAGCTCAAACTAACAAACTGTGCTCCATCGTGTTACAAAAAAGCTTAATCATATTCTTTAGAGTCGTTATTGAGCCTTTTTTTTTAAATCGTCCTGAATTGCTCGACCGTTTGGTAGAAAGTATGGTATGCTTAAGGTCTAAGATCATCGTTGATTTAAACAAATATTTTTGAAATATCTTGCTCAAATTCGACTTTCATTTAATTCGATATCAAATTAGCAATTTTGAATTGTTTGGCACCTACTTCTACATGTTTTGTTCCAGAATTCACAGAAAAGCAATCTCTTTGATAAGCGACAAGTCATTTTTTTTACTTTAATTCAGTTTATTGAGACCGAAAAAGTTTAAAAAAAACTGTTGACGGTCCCCCGACGGTGATACATTTGAAGTGTAGTGTGTGTTTGCTTTTTGCTTATCTACTACTAAAAACTATTCACTTTTTGCTGTCTCAGGTTAAAGGAAAAGGAAGGAAGGGATAAAGGATGGGATTCGGGATTTATTATGTAGAAGGAAGGGTAAAGGATGGATTTGATGTCTATTCAGTTATTAGTGACATTTTGAAAATCAGTGAGACCCCTACTTGAAATAGATCTTGTAATATCATCTGGTTGAAAATAATAGACTCAAAAACATGAGGAGCATTGAAAGGAAAAGAAAAAAAAAATCTTTTTATTAAAAACTTAATAGAACATTCGAACGAATATTCGGCCGAATAGTTGAAAAGGTCAATATTCGGTATTCGGCCGTTTGCCGAATACCACTATTCGGTACATCGCTTCTTTAAAATGACCGTCATTTGAAAATCGTGTAGTGTTCAGCCAAATTTTGTTTACATACAAGTGAAGAAAAGTTTGTCATTTTTTGTCGTTTTTGCGAAGAAATCTGAAAGTGTGTGGCCTAACTCCCGAGCAAAGAAAACGGATCATTTACAAATGGGGCACAGTGGCATTTTAATCAGAAAACTAGCTATGGAAGAAGATGTGAGTGTTGGAGCGGTTTAAACCACGTTGAGAAAGAATAGAGACCAGTGAAAACCTGGCCCTGCTGACCCTCCAATGGACAAGAATATCAAGGATTAGTCGACTAATGTTATGCGTATAGACACTATAATTTCATATAGTCTGGCAAAGAGAATGAAGGGAGCCAATCGAACTGTCATTCGCGGGAGCCAATCGAGCAAACTTTCTAAATATTGGAAAATCATGGTTGAAGTATTGTGATTCACAAAGCTTTTCTGACATTTTGTTAACATAAATTTAAGTTATTTAGCATAATTTTCACTATTTTTTTACCTATAAATCATAATATATTTTTCAAAAGATATTTATAGTTGAAGTGATAAAAATAGCATGTTATTAGGGGCCGTTCACTAATTACGTAAGCACGATTTTGGAAATTTTCAACCCTCCCTCCCCCCCTGGTAAGACAAAGTAAGATTTTTCAAAACCCCGCCTGCCCCCCCCCCCCCCTAGTAAGATCTTACGTTTTTTATTCTTTGAGAAATTGACATGTTTTTTTTTTTTCAAAAATCGCTTGAGAATATTATACATGCTTCAAAGCAAACCTTTTAAGTAAAATTAATAAACTGTATTTGAAAAGCACAAACTGTACAAAACAACAGATGAAATGTCATAAACGATTAAAAAAACATTATTCAAGGCATAGCATGTTTGGGGTAACAATAATTCTCAATAAATTTTCACAATTGAATAAACAATTTAAAATCTAAATTCCGATTTAAAAGAAGAGAGATCAGGTTAGCATAAGGTACCATAAAAAATTATTATGTTTTTTACCTGAAAATCATAAAAATCATTCTATACTACTTGAATTGGGGCAAAAATGTTAAACGACAATCACGTTGTCAACTAACCTAAAAGCTCAGATTCATTCAGCGGTAAGCAATAAAGTTTTAGGATTCTTTTGGTAAACCGTTTGTAAAATTTAGAGTTGACAGTCTATCACTGAAAAAACTGTCTAGAAATTCATTATTTAAAGCACCTTATATTGATTTTCAAAGATTTTTCCTGGATCAAGTCATTTTAGAAATATGATGGATTCAAATGATGGTGTCACAATGCACCATTTTCCTTTTTGTTTCTAAAAATTTCTTAATTAAAAAGAAAGCGAAAAGCGACGATCTTCACAGCAAAAAAATATGTAACGGTAGAAGATGTAATTTCTGAAGATGATGTAGTATTAGGGATTTCTGTTGCAATAATACATCAAAACGATGTACACAATGCGAAAACGTCGTGTGGTGTAATATCACATCTTTCCATGTGGTATCGCATCAAGTAGTCAATGTTTTCCTCAATTGACGTCTCATATTTTATTCATTTCCAAAGGTTTAAATCAGATTACGGAACTCAGCAGTATTTGTTTGACATGTAAGTGCTCCCAAATGTTTTAAATTTCTAAGCAAAACGAGTTAAGTTTCATTTCATTATTTCATTATTCATTTCTAGGGAATTTGACCCACTTGAATCAGCGGTAGAAGATTTTATGATTTGAAACATCCGGATGATACGGGGAGTATTTTATTTTATTAATCTTTCCTGTGAATTTTTCATTTATAGCTTTAAAGAAATTATGTGTTCCGGCTTGCAAAACAGCGGAGTGGTTTAAAACGATCGATTTGGGAACAAAACTAGAAAAGAAATTGTCCAGTGATCGTTCCAACATGAAGTCTGAATCCGAAAATTCATGATGATTCGGCGTAATGTCCCATATTTGGGCAGCTCCAGCCTGGAAGTCTTTCTTCAAGATGAGGAGAATGCTGGACAGAAAATGTAGATGAATGTTTAATACAGTCAGGCTTGGAGCTTTGTATATATCATAAGTAATTAAAACAAATATAAACTTAACACATCCATTTATGATAAATTTCGAATTGCTTTAAAGTTTTTGGCTCAGTTTGTTTTTGATTGAATTTCGACAACCCTTCCCGACTCGATAAAATCCCTAATCTAAATTCTGAATTAATAAATGTATCACAAAGCCTAAGGAAAATCTTGAATAATAGCGTCTAGCTAGAACATTATTTCTTACTTTGGTATGTCTACTACGTTACATTTATGGAGTAGCTGATACATCAAAAGAATGTAATTTTAGGTACCATTTGCGTCTCAAGTTATGTGCACGTTTTTGATGTAATATCACATCACTTTTTTGCTGTGTTTTTCAATAATGTGATTTAGTATTGTTGATGGCTTGTTGGTTGAATTGGTTCTCTATAAATTTTATAGAACCTGCAATTTTTTTTATTAATTCAAAGACATTTAAAGATGAATAACATAACATCAAAATAAACCAACGAATAGGTATAGTAAGTAAAAAAACTTGAGTAATATGGTTTCGTATGGCTGTGGCTGTGATGAATTTTTGATGTAACATTTCTTACGTAAGATTTTTGGAAACCCCCCCTACCCCCCTAGTAAGAGTTCGTAAGCCAATGTGAAACCCCCCCACCCCCCTATGTGCTTACGTAATTAGTGAACAGCCCCTTAACAAATTTGAGAAACTATTTTTTATTTTGCAACTGGAGAGAGTTATGGAGAGCTTGAACATTATCGTTGAATGCTCGATTGGCTCCGTGCGAATGACAGTTCGATTGGCTCCCGTCATCCTCTTTGCCAGACTATATGAAATTATAGTGTCTATAGTTATGCGTATCTAAAAGGAAATTGGACTTCAAACCCCCAACCAGAGGCAGCCAAAAAGGAGTACCAAACAGGCTCAATCCGTGAAACCGAGGGCTCGGAAACTCTACGGTAAACTTCTGACGAAGAAATCGGGTTGTGTTATCATGTATGATGAAACCTACATTAACCTCGACTATAAAACTATGCCTGGACCACAATTTAGTACCTCACCGAAGAGTAAGGATTTTAAGTGCAAGAATGCTTACAACAAAGGTTGCTACCTTCAATCAAACAGCATAACAATCCTCAATCTTTTGTCCTGATCTCGCTTAGTGCCACTACTTTTTCTTAAGCGCGGAATCAAAATCCTTTAAAAAATACAATCGAAAATCATAATGAATTTTCCAAGTATCACGAACCATGCACCTATTAAAAAAACAGGTATTTATTGTGTTATTTACAAACAAACAAATTAAAACAAAATACAAATGTTATGAATGGATGCTCGAATATCGATTTTTGAGCATTTTGAAAATAATTGAAATGACGTTATATTTCAAAAGAAACAATCGTAAAGTGATTAGGTGATTTTTTTTTTGTTATCCAAGATTAGAAATACCTCAAATTGAAAATACTTCTCTTACCTTCTATAGCCTAGAGTAAAAATCTGAAAAATGTAAAAATTCAAAAATTTTGCAAACAAATAAATTTCTTTCTTCATTTATTGTTCATATCTATAACATGTTTTTATTTCTCTTCTATCTTTTCTGTGGCCGGATAAAGAGTTTGAACAATTCTCACGCACACTTGGGTCCCTCTGGCGTGTACGCAAAAATCCGCCAGCCGACCGACGAACACGACCGTTTTTTAAGGTTAATGTTCACAAAATTAAAGTGTTAGTGAATAGCCCTGAACTAAACACGACTAGATAGCGACTACAAGCGGCAAATACGACTCTGTTCAATTCTGTGGGCGAAAAATATATTTTTTTAATTTTCCAACTGATCTTATTTTTGGTTTTCAATCACTTTAATCGAGGTATAATATACGTACCGCAGCTCGTGGCCTAGAGGATAGCCTAAAAATCTTTTAAGCCAGCAGGCATAAGATCGAATTTCGATCACGGCATACACAGTAAACTTTCTGTGGGTTTGGTGGATTTAGCATTTGTAAGATGCAAGCCATCATGTCCTTGAAAGATATACGCTTAGAGTTAAGAAAAGTAATCTCAGCGAGGAAACATCAAGTTTCATTGAGATCCTATTTATTTATGTGTTCGTTTTTCAATACAAAAATGATTTTTATCCAAACTCAAATTTATCTCATCATCTGCATTTTGCGGTATTTAAGAGAGACTAAAAAAAAAGAAACAGCACCCACCATGCGGGGTTTGAACCTTTCATCATGTGAAACCCATGGTGGGCCATGCCATTAATCATTTTGATGAATTCCACATCCCCAGCTGTGAGCGCCATCGGTTTTCAACTTCACATACATACCTACTACAGCCATAAACCGGTGGGATATTCGTTCGTGACTGTCAATTGTGTTGTGAACATTGTGTAAATGTGATCATCGCTGACGTCTTGTTGCTTGTTACCTACGGATGATGATGATGATAATGGCGATGGCATGAGATGATAGAGTTCTCACTTGTCGAAACGTTCACGCTTTAACTGACATACGCACTGATACGGGCAATCGATTGTTGGATGAGCTTTCAGATTAGTGTATTTAGGAGAAGGTTTTTTTGTTACAATTTCATACATTATTACATGGACTAGACACGAATGCCATAATAATGGTTAAGTGTCAAAAATAAAATCTAAAAAAATCCGTGGAGTTACACATTCTACAGCCTTTTAAAATTCAAATAAATTTAATACTGAAACGGGTAGCTAAAACACACAGATTTTTTTTCATAAGGAAACACTCAATTATTTTTCATAATTTTTATCGATCTAAATTTCAAAACCTCTGGATTTCGATAATGGTAGCAATTTTTAAGAATTGAAGATTGCAAATCACATAATTCCGCTTATACATACTTTACGTGATACTTTCGTTCAAAATATTTGCCAAATCTACGATACAAACGTATGTACATGGGTATTATGTATATCGATGAACATCCATTAAAGTTGTCAACTTCATCGCGAGATGTCAATGTTTCAGAATAACTCAATAATTTTATGAGATGTGTTAATGAAATTCCCCCACGCTCTTGTTAGCGCCGTTGCTCCTACTTCATTTTATTCGTTGTTCTTAAAAGATTAACACGTTGCGTGTTGGATTCTTTCACTTGGCTATTCTAGGAAGTAGCATAAAGTTTATAATTTAAACCCCTTAATTTATCACCACTTTTTCTCGAACCCAAGCGTAAGTGATTGTATAACAGATTGGCCTAGTAACTCATAAGTTTTTTATCCTATACTTAAACTGTTTGTGCTCAAAATTTGTTTGGGCAATTACCAAATTTCGTCTAATTAATATTTATATAACTCAGTTACCTGTCTGGGGTAGGATGCATCAAAATTTAAATTAAAGAAATATCGTGTAAATCTCATTGCCATACACTGGAATATGATTGTTTTGCATCACGCGTTTGTTAACAGTTTAATTTTATCCATCAAAATATTCAATTCATGGTTTCAGTCAGTAGAATTTCTTGAAGTTTTTTTCAACCCCTAATTTATGCAGCATCTTTATGCTTTTTTAATAACAGTTTTATTGATAAAAACAATGAACAATTTAGTCCGAAAAAAACCAAAAATTACTGCGATTCGTGTTTTTATGGATGGATAGCTACTTTTTCGTTGTTTTTTTTTTTCATTTAAAGAAAGTTTGTTGCAAGTTGCCCCTTTTGCGAAAATCACATTTCTTAAGAAAACTTAAAACAACTAAAGAAACAAATAGTTTTTCTGACTACGTCCGTATGATGTCCCATGGGCATTTTCGGCACAGAGAATTGCTTAATAGGCATTGGATTTTTGCAACCTTTTCTATGGGTGTAGGAATGCAGCAGACACCTCTTTTACACCTTGAAAAGAACTAAGCGAAGCAAAACTTGATATTGCATTTATTATCTTTGATTCGTTCAGACCGTTGCACGAATTTAAGAAATTTTAATTTCGGGTTCGGGTATTTTAGAATAAAAAAGTCAATTATCTAATCTCTATAGCTACACCAATAGAAGAGGTTTCAAAAATCCAATGGCTATTAAGCAAATCTCTGTGCCGAAAATGCGCAGAAAAGTGTACTGTCCTAAGTATAATATGATAGGAAAAGCACTACTGGCACAAAGACTCGAGCTCTCAAACAAATTAATGCATGACCACTACATCCAAGCGAAACTTGAAAAATATTTTAGTGAGCAGCATCATCATTTTGATATTATTAAATGATTACTTTTTTTTTTGTTTTGCTGGCGTTAATTTTACTTTTTGAATATGCTCACAGAAAAATGTGTGGTTTCAATTCAATTTGAAAAATGCCACTTGGTTTCGAGAAAAAGATACTGATCTTCATCTCTTGCCGTATAATGTTCGCTTACCAGAAGAAGTCGTTCTTGTTGACGATATGGCTGCTTCGGACCTGCTTCAGATTTGTGGAATTCCAAATCAAAACAATCGTTTTCTTGATTTGGTGTTTACAAACGACGAGGAGAACTGCCAAATGGATGAATGTGTACCGCTGCTACAAAATGAAATTCATCACAACGCACTGTAGATAAAGTGCATTACGCGGACACAGGGCCAGCTCAGGAAAACAAGGTAATGATTGATTGGAAGAGTTTCGATGATGTAACCGTTTCTCAATCACTGCTGAGGATTGAATGGAATAACGTATTTATACCGAACGACAATTTTAACGTTGATACCGCCAGACTGCGCGCTCAAAGCACTTTTGACTTTTTAGACAATTTTGGTGTTTACGATAACCTTTCTGAAAATTATCGCTCAGTCGAAAACGCTGTTGATTTCAACGTTTTGTCTTTCTATAATGTTGTTTACGGCATATTGCTAGAACATTGTAGAACATTTATAGAAAGGCTGAATCGAACTAAGTATCCTGAATGGTTTAACGCCGAAACAATTTGCCTACTCAAAGATAAAAGGAAGAAATATAAAATGTATCGTAGAAGTAAAACTCAGCTGGATAAAACTGCTTACCGAATTGCGGCCAATGCTTTCAATACTTTGCATAGAGTCCAACGTATCACCTATTTGAATGAACTTCAAAGAGGTATTCAATCAGAACCGAAACGATTTTGGAAGTATGTCAACTCCAAACGTGAGACAAAGTTAGTCCCGAAAAATATATCTTATAACAACAAAGACGCGAAAACCCTCGATGAGGCTTCGGAATTATTTGCCGAATATTTCCACCGCATTTACAGCGTAAACGGTGCAGTTCCAGAGCTAGAATTCCAAACCGCGACAGAAGTCATTCCTGAGCTGATAATATCGATCATGGATGTTCGACGAAAAATTTTGCTGCTTGATGAATCCAAAGGGAGTGGACCTGATGGAATTCCTAATTCCTTTCTTAAAAAATGCGTTAACGCCTTGGTGGAGCCGTTGTTAATGCTCTTCTCAACTTCAATTCGTAGAGGTCAGTTTCCGAAATTTTGGAAAATCTCCCACATTGTGCCAATCCATAAAAATGGTTCAAAACTGCCTGCTGAAAATTATCGTGGGATAGCAATTCTGTCTGCCATACCCAAACTGTTCGAGAGCATAATTTACGACCAAATGTATCCCTGGTTAGAAGGGAAAATGTCGGACTTTCAGCATGGCTTTTTGAAAAAGCGATCAACGGTTACGAACTTGGCAGAATTCGTCTTTCGAACTTCACAATGGATGATGCAGGGTTTTCAAGTCGACGCTATATATACCGACATGTCAAAGGCTTTTGACGTGATTAACATAAATGCTCTCCTGTCAGTACTGTGTAAAAATGGAATCACCGGAATTTGCCTTCAGTGGATTCGTTCGTACCTGAAAGAAAGAGTTCAGTTTGTGAAGATAGGGAATGCGAGATCCAGGGTATTCTCGGTCAACAGCGGCGTACCACAAGGGAGTCACTTGGGACCTCTTCTTTTCGTCACTGTTATGAACGAGTTTCCCGGAGTGCTGCATGACGTGTTTGTGTTGATATACGCAGATGATCGAAAACTGTTCCTCCCTGTGCGACACCCAAAGGATTGTTTGACCCTACAAAATGCGCTTCATAGATTTTCAGAGTGTTGCAGCAGTTTCGGATTGAAAATCAATGCCTCAAAGTGTAATGTGATAACCTTTTCCCGGAAAGTGAGTAATATTGTGCACGAATATCGTTTCGAGAACAGCTGTGCCATAGCTAGAAAATCCTCCGTGAATGATCTGGGAGTCGAGTTGGATGAAGAACTCAGTTTCTCAAAACATGTTGAACAAGTCGTAGCCAAAGCAAACTCTATGTACGGAATGGTAAGCAGGATTTGAAACGAGCTGGACAATCCTTACACTATTGTCTCTATTTATGTTGGGCTTATCCGAACCACTATTGAATACTCTAGTATAGTGTGGCAGCCGTATTATAACGTTCATAAAAACAGGATTGAAAGGGTTCAAAAAAGATTTCTGAAATACGCCTTAAGGAATCTTGGATGGCAAGAAGAAATGCTGGAATACAGATCATTGTGTATGTTAGTTGGACTGGAATCACTCGAAACTCGGAGGAAATCAACAAATGCGCTGTTTTTAAAGGACTTGATCAGTGGAAAGTACTTTCCCCATATTCAGTATCACAAATTTCTCCAAATGAAGGACGTAGCAGTTTGCGCAACGTGAGATCGTTTCAGCTCGTTATGAACCAATCTATAGAATGATGGCGCTTTACAACGCACATGCTGATGTAATCAAACTGACTATGTCCAGAGAACAAATAAAAAATAGTCTTAAGATGTTTTAATCATAGATGTGTTGTAACTAGTTAAGCTGAAGCCTAGAATCTGATAAATAAATAAATAAATAAATCGTTGAATCCGGAGAAGGAGGAGGACAGTAGGACAGTTCAAATCATCATTTTTTGGAGAATGATTTTTACGATTACACACAATACATGTTTTACAATCGAACGAACTTTTTCGATGTAGGTAAAGCACTACAACTTCAATGCGTTTTTATGGTAGTATCAACTTAAAGGTGATACGGTCAAAATTTGGTCAATATCAACTTGACGTATTTCTTTCAATTTTGCATTTAAAAAACCTGAACACCCCTGATTTTGAAGGTGTTGTGTGTAGAATATTGCTTCTATTTTAATTTTGGAATTCACTCTTCAGTTGTCAAAATGCCGTCCAAGGAAGAAGAGCAGCGTATCAAAATTTTGCTCGCGCATCGCGAAAATCCGAGCTACTAGCACGCATAGCTGGCAAAATCGCTAAAAGTTGCCAAATCAACCGTTACAAATGTAATTAAAGTGTTTGGAGAACGTTTGTCACAGCCAGGAAGTCTGGATCTTGGGGAAATCGAAAACCGGAAGCCGCGGAGACGACAAAGAGAGTTGCCGGTAGTTTCAAGCGAAACCCTAACCTCTCTCTCCGAGATGCCGCAAATAAGCTGGGTGTATCGTCTACAACCCTACATCGAGCCAAAAAACGAGCCGGACTATCGACTTACAAGAAGGTAGTGACTCCAAATCGCGATGATAAACAAAATACGACGGCCGAAGCGCGATCCCGGAGGCTGTACACGACGATGCTGACGAAGTTTGACTGCGTGGTAATGGACGACGAAACCTACGCCGACTACAAGCAGCTTCCGGGACAGGAGTTTCATAGGGCAAAAGGAAGGGGAAAGGTAGCAGATATTTTCAAGCACATAAAACTGTCATTCGCGAAGAAATATCTGGTTTGGCAAGCCATCTGTACCTGTGGATTGAAAAGCAGAATTTTCATAGCTGTCCGGGACTGTCAACCAAGAAATTTACGTGAAAGAGTGTTTGAATAAACGTCTGCTGCCTTTCATGGAGAAACACGGTTGTTCCGTACTGTTTTGGCCGGATTTGGCATCTTGCCATTACGGTAAAAAGGCCATGGAGTGGTACGCCGCCAACAACGTGTAGGTGGTTCCCAAGGACAAAAACTCTCCCAACACGCCAGAGCTCAGCTCAATTGAGAAAAACTGGGCTATTGTCAAGCAGAACCTAAAGAAGACAAAAAAAAACGGCTAAGGGCGAGCAGCAGTTCAAGGCAAACTGGCGTTCTGCAACGAAGAAGGTGGACAAGGTGGCTGTACAAAATCTGATGGCAGGGGTTAAGCGAAAGGCCCGGCAATTCGGATTTGGAAAAGCGGAAGCCTAGCTGAATATTTTTCCTGAATTTTATACTAATTAATCTTGAAAAAGAATTTTAATTTTATTTTTTAAATAAACGCTTTAACCGATTTACACGCGTTTTCCCTTGACCAAATTTTGACCGTATCACCCTTTATAGCTAAAATGGCACTGAATGAGGTTTGAAATAATATGTTTATCGGTCGAAATCTGCCGAATAATAACGGAACTATTCGGCGTTCATATCGGATACATCAAGATGGCTCACCCTATACTCATCATAAAGTTTATTGTGGAAGAGGTGTATGTTTCTCAATGGATGGAAGGGTGCAAAAAAATTTAGTTTTAAAAGTAGCCCAAGCTAAAAGTCCCATATCTACTTAATAACGTGCCTCTAAAGTTCGAATATCACTAAACAAAGGTTCCAAAGTGAATTGGTACCGAATTTTTTGCGAATGCGAACATAATAGTTACAAAAAGTTCTTCAAATAGCTTTCCAAGGACTTGAAGTTCCAAGATGTTCCTCAAATAGCCTTTTTTAAGACATGTCCGCCATTTCATGAATATGAAATGTGAACAAACATTACAATAGGGTATATAATCAATTAATCATTCTTTATAGCTCGGAAACTGTTGAAATGTACAAATTATATTGAAGTTCAACTCAGGTCAACTTAAAGCTAACTCGCAAAGGATTGTTTTTGAAAAATTGAAATTTTGAAATCCATGAATTAAAATCTAGATAAATTCAAGAATTTGAATAATTTATGCTTAAAAGTTATAAACATAAAATTTCATTTTTTTTAAAAAACCGATATTGATTCAACGGATGTTTGTTTATATGCCGTTTCGTAATGTTTCTGAGTAATAATTAACATGCGTCTTCGCTGTTGACCGCCTGGCTGCTGGCTGCAGGTATTCTAGGAAAGCTTATTACCACTCCTAATTTAAGCTGCCGGTAAGGCAACATCTAGGCGTGGCGTGAACAGAGGGTTATTAATCTGGGCAAGATGAACCTTTTCTGCCGTATATTCTAGCAGCGAATTCAACTCGATGAAGTCAACTGAATAGTAGAGCTATAGCTTGATTTGTTCCATCTGTCGGTTTGGCCTATTGGTAAGGTGTCGTAGAGGTAATCAGTAGACTCGAGTTCGATTCCTGTTCTAGGGGATTTTTTTTCAAATACCATCGAATTGAATTCGCTGCTAGATTCTACGGCAGAAAAGGCTTATCGTACCCTGATTAACGATGCTTATACTGCCCAAGAGGGGAGGCGGGGGGGGGGGTCCTGATGTGACAGTGACTGTTTCTCAGCTTTCAACAAAAATTTTTTAAAATTTAGGTGTTGTGGTACAGATGTTCCATTTAACCTAAGGTTGCCAAAATTTTTTCAGCACGTATCTGGGCCGGACAAATTTGGCTTTGCAAGGTTTTTATTTCAACAACCTGGCAAAATCCGGGTAATTTGAGTAAAACCCAGAAAATACTCAACAAAAAAATGTGGTAAAAATGTTTTCATCAAAACTTATCACCACATTTTAAATCGTATTTTAGGCTTCCAAAAAACCCTTTTATTATGATTTATATTTTGCTCAAAAAAATTTGTTTTGGACGTATAAATGAATTTTTTTTACATGTAAAGTAAGTTGCAACTCAATTCGTTTTTTTTGTTTGGTTTGGCAAATAAAGTGAATAAATCCAGGAGAATTCCTGACTTCAATTGATGAATCTCATCTCTATTCGTCACCTTAGACTGAAAGCCGTGTTAGCCCCTTTTTTTGTTGGCATTCTTAAATGTTGCCATGTTTTTATGTTTGTTGTAAAAATGTTACAGTTTTTCGCGGAAAAGCTGTAATTATGGATTACAATGTAATATAGATCTCTTTATTTTTGGTCGATCAGCAGATAAGTTAAGATAAGTGAGTCTTGACTGAGACCAAGTGAAGACGCTGACTTCGGATCGTCAAAAGTGGAGGTCTTTTACCACGGCCCTATGCATCGGAGGATCGGCGCGGGAACATTAAGTAAGTAAGTAAGTAGATCAGTTGTATTTTATTCGTGCCCATAATGGTCTGATTGAGCAGCTTTCGCTGGGAGTTCGACACTCTCGACATTGCGCTAAGCCACCCTGTTACCAACTGGTTCAACCCTCGCTCCAGATTCATAAGACGACCCGAAGGTGCTCCGGGAACCCATTTGAACCCAATCACGAGAAACCCGAGAACTACAGTGAGCGAAATAAGAATAGTACCATTAGTGTTTTGCTTGTTAAAAAATGAATGATTGAAAATCACGAAAATTTTCTTCTACATCAGCACATTGGTGATCACCGTGCCAGGAAATCCAACCCAACACAACATAGCCAGCCTTTCTGTAGTGCGAAGAAAGCAAGCCGAATGTCCGTCCTAATTGTGACCACATCAAAAAATCTACGCCTATTTCGAGTACCATATAGATTGTTACCAAGTACAACAGCATTCAACAATCCAACCTACCTGCGATGATAGCCAACTTTTGTGTGTTGCTTATTCAGGTTCGTCTGTATTTCATTTTAAAATCTAAATTTTGACTCCAAATTCGGATTCTGAATTTTTATACACACATAAGTCAGATTCTTAATTGTCGGTATAATATGTTCTCCCATAGAAAAAAAATCTGGGTGATTAAAAAAAATTGACTGTGCTTTTTTGTAAGCGGTTTGTTAACATTCAGATTGATGAAAGATAACTTTATTAAAACACTTGGCACGTATCATTTTCATCATCTATCGCTTAGTTTTAGCCAAAAAAAATCAATTGGAGCGAGTTGACCGTCGCGTCGTCCTTGTGGCAGATTGTGTCTCCATATAGCAGAGCGCCATCGCACAACAGACGCAAGCAAAAGTGAGCCCCCTCTCAAATGATGGCAGCGGTGACGGTTAGGTTCGTTATAATTTCGCGCGAGGAGGTAATCCCTGTCAAGATTACCTGCCAACGATAAGCTTCGAAAACCAGAAATCTTGCTCACGCACGAACACGAAAGCGGCAACTATCAACTTGCTAATACACCAGTCAGCAGCACACCTTCTTCCAAGTCAATGATGGAAAGATACGATTCTGCTGGTGTTGAAATGGTTTTGAAAAGAAGAAACTGGCTCGCTCTGGCGTTCAGCTCTTGAAAATCCGGAGGACACCAAGCTGCTTTACATAAATCACATATCTCTACTTTTCATTTCCACGTCATGGCATCCAACCATTCATCAATCTTGTTGGCGCTACGCTATTCCGCCACACAAAACCTTTCCTCGATGGGACGCTTCCGTTGAAGGGAATAAGAAAGCATGCAAGTAAGCAAACGAAAAAAAAAGAAGAAATGCCCTGGGAAGATGGACTTGATTCTAGGATGTGTGTGGATGTAGTTATGTTTACCATCGGTTGTTGCCGGAGCTACCGGATTTACGCCAAACCAGCTGATGTGACCCTGGAGTTCACTTCCAGGTTCGGAGCTTCGATGATGGTGAGTGAGATAGGTCTCTTGCTTGCTCTCTTCATGGGTCATGTCAACTCTGGCAGCAGCAGCAGCAGTGTTTTGGCATGAGATTTTCATTGATAAAGCCCTTCCAAACCCCCGCGCGTTTGTTGATAACACCTAGATGATATGTCACCGTCACGCGAAAATGATACACTCGTTGTTGCATGGGATTCGGCACAACAACCACAACGTCATACGAAACCACTCTCGTTTTTCCATTACTCAGCTGATGAGAAAAACAACAAACCTTGGCTTCTGGGACAGCCCCGGTCTGATTTTATTTCGGAACGGAATGAGATTATTAGTTCATCAATCAACTCGGAATACTCGCCTCATCCTACTGTTCCCGTTACGCTCTGTTGATCTTCTTCAATGGTCGATGGGCTGGATAATTCGAAACGGGTGCTATCATTTGATCTTAATTGATTGGTGTAGCAACTTCTAGTAGTCTTTTATGGAGAGGTTTGCATTCCCATGTCAATCACATGGAGATGTCAACTTGAAAACGGTATAATCGATAAATCTATTGAACCAGTATTGATGGGCTTGAGATAGATGGAGTCGAGGTACGGTTCAGATCATATCCATTAGGCTAAATGGCAAGAAAATCTGATCCGTTTTAAGACGAGAAAAAATTGTCATTCAATGAAAGAATAATTTTAGATTAAACATTACAGTGATTAGTTAAATTTGGATTTATCGGTTTGTGCAATGATATAAAGCTTAGTTCTTTTAGAAATGGGACAGTTTCAAATGCGTGTATCTCAAAAACCATTCATTTGATCTAAATACTTTTTTTTTAATTAAATGAAGGTAATCTTATGACAATTCATGACAAAATTTAAAAAAAAATATTTATCGTTTTTTTAAGAAAAAAAATCCACTTTATACTAGGTACCTCCCATCGACCGGCACACACTATTTTCAGTCATGATATTGATCAGTTTTTCAAAATTATACTTCGTCTAATCTGTATTTTAGATGACTACATCCTGCTCTTTCAATTTCTGCTACTTTTTGGTCGAATACTCCTCTTTTAAAAGAAACTGAGAGCAATTTAGTAGATATAGCTGTTTCGAAATTCACAAAACTTGATTATTTTTGAGCCACTTTAAAACGTTTTAAGGGAATTTCTGCTGGCAGAATCTGACAATAATGAAGTAAAACTATCATGAGATTAAACTTAAAGTATAATCGGTTAGTATAGATCGTAGGTTGCGAAAAGTACATACAAGATTACCCGTTTTAGGCTTTTGAAGACAGCGGAAACCAAAGTTTTCGTTTTGAAAATTGTTGTTTTTTCCACAGGAGCAGAATTTAGCAAATCATTGTATTTTATACAAAACAACCAGCAAATACATACTTCAATATGATCGGGACCTTGTCACGAGCAGACATGGTATAGGATTCAAACGCTGGAATTTATTTGAAATAGGGTATTTCAAAACTTTTGTCGTTCTTCAGAAATCATCTGTCCCATAGCATCAGTACTGGCTATACAGCTTACGAGCTCTGGATGGAACTTGAAAAAATTGTTGTTTGAGGTTAGGTTTGAATGATTCATTACTAGGCAACAGTTTCAGCTTATCGGAGAAAATATGGTTGAACATTTCAACGATCTACGCTTAGTTTTTTGCTTATTCAAAATTAAAAATGCTGGTATGAGCCTTGACTTCCCTGATGACCCTTAACCGTAGTTGCCGATCATGTGCTTCACTCCAATACTTGATTTGAACTTTGTGGACATTTTTGACAGTGTTTGCATACTATTTCACCACTCACACACAGTAATTCTTTGAATAATCAACGGTTTTGTCAGCTATCAGTTTGATAATGATGGATTTTGAAGGAAATTGTGCAAAATAAATTTTTTCATTCTCTTTTTCATCGTAAATATCTCAAAAACGCGTTATTTTAAATTTTGAAAAACATATGTCGGAGAGCAAAATGGCTGTCAAAATTTTAAATCTCCGATTACCACACCCAAAATTCAGCCTCTGTGCCAATGGCGTGTAGTCAATTACATAGCATCATTGGTACAAGAAGATAACGCGATCGGTGCTGATTCGATTTGCTCCCACTGGCATTAATCTCCCAAGTTAACCGAATTGCGTATGTCTGAAAGAAACAAAATAAAAACGAATTCACGTCCCTCCCTATCGCATCACAAGACGAAGAAGGATGGAAATAAATACCGGCCAACACCAGGCAGCCAGCGAACCGAGCACTGTGCGTGTGAATGTAGCAAAAGCAACAACAAAAACATCCTTCTAATTCCATCCCTTCAGTCCACCGGCAAACAACCACGGCCGAGCTGTGCGTGTGTATGCAGTAAAAGAAACAACAAAAAAAAACATTCCTTCAATTCAATTCGCCGGCAAACAACCACGGCTAAGCTGTGCGTGTGTATGTAGCAAAAGCAACAAGAATATATTCCTTCAATTCACCGGCAAACAAGCACCGGCCAAGCTGCCCGGCTTTAGCAGCTGTGGATATGTAGCGTGTGTATGTAATAGCAGGCAGTAAGCAAAGCACAGTTCTCATTCAATGGGTTTCCCGTTTCCTCCACTCCCGTTCCCTTTCCCGTTTCCATCGCAAGACAAATGAATACCTTGAAAGGAGGCCAAACGCCGGGAAGCCACTGTCGTGCGTTTCTTTTGTTATTGATCGGTGGCAGAATGCCTATGACAAATATCCCTCTTCCTGCATGAATTAGTACACTGGTTAAGTTGTCGGTCTGGCAAGACCATATGGTTGGTGATTTGAGCTCGATTCTTCTCCCTACGGGTGCTGTGGTTTATATTTTTATTTTCTTGTTTCTGGGATGAATTATCCAATAGGAACGAAATCCCATAAAATGCTTTTCTTGTTTTGCTTGAATGTAGTGGTCATGCATCATTTTAGTTGGGAGCCGAGTCCTTATGCCAGTTACGGTTTTTCAAACATATCATCTTCGGCACAGTGCACATTTCAGCGCATTATCGGCACAGAGATGTGCTAAATAGGCATTGGATTTTTGCAACCTCTTCTATGGGTGCAGTAAACGATATATTAGCAAAAGAAAGTGTCCCATTTCTAAAAGAACTAAGCTTTAGAAGGCAATTTTGTTGCATACAAGCTTTCGTGCAATTTATTCAAATTTATTTGTTTTTCGCAATTATAATTTTGCGTTGATAGCATAACAGCATCGATGTAGTGGATGATTTTGGCCAAAGCTCGTTCTGCTTCTTGGTAGCCAGATAAAATTTTGATTGCGCAGTTCTCGAGCTGGAGCGTGCAGATTGAGAGAACATCTCGTCAGGGCAATCTTCGTAATGCATAGCGGAGAAATTTTTTCTGGACCCTCTCTATCCTTTCGATGTGAACGGATTGGTAAGGTGCCCAAACAGGTGCAGCATATTCCAGTACACTTCGTACTAACGAGCAGAATACTGTATTAAGGGCATAGGGGTCTTCAAAACTCAGTGTATTTCGACGAAGAAATCCGAATAAGGCAATCGCTTTTGCTATGGTCGAGATATGCTGTGCGAACGAGAGCGTTTGATCGAAAGTAACTCCGAGATCTTTTATCGTTGAAACTCTTTCCAAGGTGGAGTCCCTGAGCGAAAAGTCGTATTAAATTGATGCTCTAGTCCTGAAAGAACTTATGCATTTACATTTTCCAACATTCATTTCTCATCCTTTTCCACATCCCATGCGTATTACACCATAACAATAATTTGTTCATATTTTCCTGAAGCGCAATGCAGTTCACTATCAAATCAATGAGATAAGCGGCCCTAGGTGACTTCCTTGTGGAACACCAGATGGCATGTCGAATTCTGTAGAGTGTGTTCCTCGGATGTTTATGTAACCTTGGCGTTTTACCAGGTAGGAATGCAGCCATTTTATTATCCATGAAGGAAAACCGTAGCGTTGCTGCGGCGAAAGCTTTGGCAAAGTCGATATATATTAAATCCACTTGCTTTTTTTAATTGTGGCGGTGTGCGATTCATTCACATAGCACATCAGGTTTGTCAGCGTGGATTTTTTCTTTACAAATCCGTGCTGGTATTCGATGAGTATCGGTTTAGCTGCTGAATATACACCCATAGAAGAGGTTGCAAAAATCCAATGCCTATTTAGCACATCTCTGTGCCGATAATGCGCTGAAATGTGCACTGTGCCGAAGATGATATGTTTGAAAAACCGTAACTGGCATAAGGACTCGGCTCCCAACTAAAATGATGCATGACCACTACATTCAAGCAAAACAAGAAAAACATTTTATGGGATTTCGTTCCTATTGGATAATTCATCCCAGAAACAAGAAAATAAAAATATAAACCACAGCACCCGTAGGGAGAATCGAACTCAAATCACTAACCAAATGGTCTTGCCAGAACGACATCTTAACCAGTGTACTAATTGAGCTTCATGCAGGAAGAGGGATATTTGTCATAGGCATTCTGCCACCGATCAATAACAAAAGAAACGCACGACAGTGGCTTCCCGGCGTTTGGCTTCCTTTCAAGGTATTCATTTGTCTTGCGATGGAAACGGGAAAGGGAACGGGAGTGGAGGAAACGGGAAACCCATTGAATGAGAACTGTGCTTTGCTTACTGCCTGCTATTACATACACACGCTACATATCCACAGCTGCTAAAGCCGGGCAGCTTGGCCGGTGCTTGTTTGCCGGTGAATGGCGTATGATTTTTGATCATCTAGTTCACTATTCACTAACAGGTGGCGCTGATCAAATTGGTTCTTTTTGGTAAAATTTTGTATAGAAAAAATTGTACTTACATTTTTTTAATTTTTTTGGTAAGACTGGCACACTTTTTGAAGATTTCTAAAGGTTACCATTATTTTCCCGCATCTTTTGCGCTCGGTGAGGATATCGAACGAGGTGGTGAAAACTGTTAAAATGACGAAAAACTTTTCGATTTTCTCACTTTTGTCTCGGTTTGTTTACTTTTCGGTCGGTGGCAAGGGAGCCAGAAACAGTATTTTTTTTTTTATTTTGGTAGATTTTATGCATGAAATAATTATTTTTCAAGCATACATTTTTCATTGCTTAATTTCATCATGAATGAATTATGTAGTTCTCTTTACGAGCATTTTTGAATGCATCAGCAAACAAACTCTGGACGCTGGAAAACCGAATCCTATCTGCATCAGAAATACCATCAACATTGAAAAATGAGTACATTCTACAACCGCATTATGTTAAACATGTTGAATTGTCGCAAAGAGATTTGTTGATTTGTAACACATTGTAAACGCTTTCGAATCTTATTGCGTTTAAATCTAAATCAAATATATTAACTGAATATTGTCAAAGCTAATAAAATCAATTATATTCAAATACTTGAAAGTTTTGGAATAAAAAAAAAAGTTTAATATTTAAATACATAGCATAAGTTTTGGTTTACATATTACATAACTCTCCAAGCTACAGATTGAACTTTATAACACTCAAACATGTCAGATAAAGGAGCCATATTTAATCTTTTAGTGCAGGCTTACACATCTTTGCTGGGGTTAGAAGGACGAATTAAAATTTCGAGCTTCTTGTGTCTCGACTCACAACTTGAGACATGTATTTCATCGTCTAGTTCTAAGTGTATTTAAACATAAACAAGTATCAGCAACCGAAATTGGATGAGGCTTAAATATGTTAGATTAAAAAAAAACTTCATGTTCTAAAAGAAATTGGCATCTCTGCTTCATCAAAATTACACTCTTATTTTTTTGCATCGGTTTCATACACGCTAGACAAAATTAAATCAATGTAAGTTTATGTGTAATCTATGGTACGGTTTATTTTTACTCAAAATATATTTTTGATTTGTATTATAATATTAATAAATGTAAAACTAATAAGTTAATTTGATTTAATGAATTAGTCTAGCATTAAAAAAGGTTAATTTTTTTTTTTACTTAAATGACTTATTCAGAATTTAAAAAAAAGCTTTAAATAATTTATTCTTTTGCACAATGTATCTTAGAAAGGAATTTCTCCGTACTTTCTGTGTCGGAATAACGGGAAACGTTCCAATTCGTGCTCACTGAATTCAAATTTGTGCTGTTTTTGATCAAATTGATTAAATACAGTACTCGCTCGTTGCGGGACCGAAGGGTGCATGTGACTACCAAAAACGCCCGATCAATAGAAGGAAATGAAATTATTTAGGCCATATACGCTATTATCTATTATTACTACTAATGTATCAAAGAGCATTGACAATATGAACAATTAAAAAAACCAAAAATATGAGTTTAAGCATTTCACACTGCTCAACACTTTACAATACTAGCTTTTGCATTTTCACCCATAAGAGAGGTTACTAGACCAACCCATTAAATTTGTGAAGGTACTGCTGCATATTAATGTAAAACACCGCCTAAAGAACCGAAATGTGTGCGTTTCACACATTTTGCAAAAAGTGTTCAAAACTAGAAATGTATGAAAATGGCACACTGTTTCAATTAATGCGAACGGGAGGTGATGAATAAATTCAAATTAACTATTTTAAACTTAACTATTTTTTCTAATTGTATCCCTCTTAGTGAACAGGCATCAACTGCTGGCAAGAACCAAGATCTGTACTTGTTGGTGTGTTAGGTTAAAATGATGACGGTAGCTTACTTGATTCTCCAAAACAATTCTTAACGACGATCCAAGCGAAAAAAATCTATGGTGTGGTTTATTTCTACTTGGCTGATACGAAACTGATGAAGAAAAATATCAAATAACAAGTGTGGTTTCAAACACTCTTTCCTAATCCGCAGATTTCAAAAATGTGTAAATTTTGGAACTGCGCGGTGTGTGGTTTTCACACATTCACACATTCACACATTTGAAAAACATTTTGACAGCTACATATGAAGTGAGTGAATATTTTGTAAATTGTGTAAAATGATTTATCGCACTCCCAACAATTTAAGTGTAATGTGTGAAAGCAAAACTATGCTGTCCTCACGGAGGATAAGATGACTGTTGATCCAACTTTTTTTTAGCTTTATTTTAATTATAGTATTGTTGCTAAATCCCCAAACCGGAGTTTTCATGAAAATCAGCGCCAACGACATTCATTGGCAACATTTCATGTTGACAAACTGGCTGGTTGGCAAGGTTGCCAATCATCAGCGCCAAAACTTCGGATTTCAACTGCATTGACAATACTTTATAAGAATTTAAAAAAGGTTTCAAATAAAAAAAATATTTTTTGTTGATTTTTCAATCAGCGAGGTTTTAATCAACATATAAGTAAACTTGCGTAAGCGTGTACCGTACGTCTGCAAAATCAAAACAAAGAAAATAACAAACGCAAAAATTTCTAAACCGTGGCGTAGATGTGGGTTCCGCTGCAGTTGTAAAAATGCTACCACCTTCCACGAAATCATTTAAATCGACGCGAATCTCGCGAAAAAGAAGTGCTGCTGCTGGTGCTCAGCCAGCTGTAACTGGCACCACATCGGGGGAAAATCGCAAAGGCTCTTCAGCTACCCGAAAAATCGTAACGTCCTGTACGTTTCCCGGGCAGCGCTTACGTAGTACTGTTGCTGGTGCACGACCAGCAGTTATAGTCATTATTCTGCAAATTATTTCTATCGGCGGAATCTACGAGGTTCTCAATAAGGAAAATTGGTTCCGGCGGCGATCGTAGATGGTACTCCCAGCTGGTATTGTTGCAGAAGCGCAAACGCTTTTCAACTGTTTGCCATACCATGGAAACCGGAACCACCAGCACCAATGATGTGGATTGCAAAAGGACCCCTTCCAAAAAGAATCGTAAGTGTTTGTGATTGTTCGTTTTATGTTTAGATTGTGTTGATAGAACTAATTAAATCCAAGTCATCACAAAACTCTTTTTTTTTTTAAATAAAGAAGATCGTTTGTTTATTCCAGAAAATTCTTTTGAAATGCTTCAAAGCACCACTGAAGCAAAGCTCACGACAGCGGAAGGCAACACAAGCTACGGGATCGGACTGTTAGATGAACACAATCCGCTTCGATAAATAACTCATGAGTTTCCCTTAAAATGACGTTTTCCAGAATGGTCAGTATCAAATGCACTTACCCAAGACTTAGGTTATAAATTAAATTTCATTGATTACTTATTGCATTTCCTCCCCACCAGGTGAATCTCCGCCGAATGTAGCAGTTTCTCGATGGTTTTTAGCCAATGCTAAATTCTCCTTTAAATGCACCAGTTGCTGGAAATTCAAGCATTGATATGCAAAGGAAAACAGCAGGGAAGGGATCAGGGTTTGGATATTAAAACGCTGGGCTTACCTCTTCCTTGACCGTGGCGGCAATCATGGTTTAAATATGAAAACGAAAGGCAACAAAACGTGTTGATATAATTATTCCGAAAAATCATCTTCTAAAATTAAAACTTAAAAAAAAGCATCATTAGAATTTACAAAAATGTCCGGAAAAGGTTCATCAACTGAACTTTGCCTCAGGCGTCTGATTTCGCAGCTTATCCTACTGAAAAGCGTCCGTTTAATGAGTGAGTACTGTTAGATAAATGGATCTTTCAAAATCAATCAAATAATTTTCGTTGAATCTGCTACACTTATTAATTTATATTTAAATGATTCTGTTAGATTTATTGTTAAAAACATTCAATTATAGAAGGGATTACGATATTTATCTCCGTGTTTAAAACATGAGTTTGTAAAAACAATTATTTTATACTCTATTGAATAAAAAATGTTTTGTCAACTTCAAAGGCAAAGGATTATTAAGTGCATTAAAGCTCATTTGATAAAACTTTATTTAAAGTTGTTGTTATTCGCCATTTTAAATATATTTTTCGATAATTTTAATTTTCCTTTTGAACGTGAAAGTACGTAAAAATATTTAAAATATCTGAAAAAAACCAGCAAATGTAGTTTGAAATATGAAGAATCGCTCGGCATTATTAACTCCAAGAGCTTCAATTTTTTTATTTAAAAAAAGGCTACAACGGATATTTGCTTCAACTTTCAAATTAAATGGTATAACAGGCAACATTTGCCATTCCATTGTTTTTCTAGCTGAATCAGATAAAGGGTAAACTAATGAAATTAGATAATCTCGGTGATTTTTAGGTGAATTTTACTAATAATTTTTATTTTGGTTATTCATTGATAAGGATAATGAGTTTCTACCGCTAGTGTTGTTAATTACTATTTGAAGATTGTGTATAAACATATCTGGCTCATGTTTTTAGCAATGATTTCAATTATATACAATTGTTAACCATAAATTGAACTGCAACTGTAAGAGAAACAAACCCAAGTATTCTTCTTAGTAAAATTTCATTCTGCATATTGGTGAACAACATTATGTGTATTATGTATACTATTAGAATTTTGCAAGAGTTTTTTAGTTTTTTCCGTTAAAAAAATGTTGAGCGTGTATCATTTTGAAAGTTCTTGAGTGAGCGTGCACTGAGAGTGGCGACTCCAAGCGGTCGCTAGTTTAGGGTGCTTCCCGACAAGCCTCATTGAAGGAATATATTCTTGTTGCTTTTGCTAACACACGCACAGCTTAGCCGTGGTTGTTTGCCGGCGAATTGAATTGAAGGAATGTTTTTTTTTGTTGTTTCTTTTACTGCATACACACGCACAGCTCGGCCGTGGTTGTTTGCCGATGGATTGAAGGGATTGAATTAGAAGGATGTTTTTGTTGTTGCTTTTGCTACATTCACACGCACAGTGCTCGGTTCGCTGGCTGCCTGGTGTTGGCCGGTATTTATTTCCATCCTTCTTCGTCTTGTGATGCGATAGGGAGGGACGTGAAAGCGTTTTTATTTTGTTTCTTTCAGACATACGCAATTCGGTTAACTTGGGAGATTAATGCCGGTGGGAGCAAATCGAATCAGCACCGATCGCGTTATCTTCTTGTACCAATGATGCTATGTAATTGACTACACGCCATTGGCACAGAGGCTGAATTTTGGGTGTAGGCTTTCGTATACCAGAGACTCGAGCACTTAGGAAAAGCAGCACAGGATTGATATGGGCCGGTAGTTCTCTACACGGTAAGAGTTTCCAGATTAAAAGATTGGAGATACTGAAGCAGTTTTCCAGTGGCTGGGAAAAGCACATTCAGAAATCGATCTGTTAAAAATTATACGTAGCGGTACGGCAAGAGATGCTGCGATTTTTGATACTAACGACGATGGAATCCCATCGAGATCGGGTCCTTTCAACGGATCGAGCTTACTCTAAGCAATAAACACCTCCTCAAAAGTGAAATCAGGCTATGGCAGCCTAATGTTGTAGGTAGGCAACGATTCGAAGTAGACGTCGTCACATTTTAAGGTGTGCGAATTATACACACGATGTGCGTTCTTGGAACGTGACAGATGAAGGAACAATGTTTGTGAGGCGGCGGCTATTGATATACTTCCAAAAAGAAGAGGGATCTTGCTTTATATCACGTTCAATATTCTGGATGTATCGTTCAAAGGTGGAATTGCGAAGTGCCGAATATGCGTTCTCTAGTCTCAATAGGTGTGCTTTATTACTATCCGTTTTGCTACGGAAGTAGTGTTTGCGAGCTTTTCTGACCAATTACGGTTTATTCGCAGTTCAGAGTTCCACTAGGGAAGTTTATAAGGTTTACGGTGGGTGGATCGTTTATGGGGCGTGTGCTCGCGTAGTACGCTCCAAAGCTGAACGTAGAAAGCAGATACCGCATCATCGACATTCAGATCTTCAAAAGCTGTTTCCCAGTTTGTCTCATCTAATATTTCAGCAACCCTTTCGATGTTGCAGTGCGCGAAGTCTAAATTTTGTCTGAGAGGGCTACCCGTGTCCATAGGCTCATCGGAACTATACTCAAGGAGTAAAATTGATGGATGATGATGGCAGTCAGTGTTTAAAATTTCTTTTGGCGGGTGCACGAGTTCAGCTTGGTCGGGTCTGTTTATAAAACTGAGGTCCAAAACTCTACCATTAACATTTATGAGGAAACACATCTGTGATAACCCGGAAGCTATTGTCGATTCGATCACAGCGAGTTCCTGTTCTGTGGAAGCGTTCACTGGCAAAAATCCATTATATTACCGGAAGGAGGACTAGAAGTGATAGGGTAAGAACACTTTATATTGAACACCATCTTTGGGATTCAACACAATTGTGGCCAATAAATAATAACGAAAGGTTTTTCTGATAAAATTTTGATAGCGTAGCTTAAGCTTATTTCTCTGCTTCGAATCGATATATTTTTTTTCGTGGAAATATGTTTTGAAATTATTATTTAAGCATTTTGATTCAAAATTACTTTTGTCCCAATGATTAAACACAATGATTCAAATATTGAACAGGCAATGTTCTAATTATTGAACACGTAAACATTGATTATCATTGCATATATTCAAGGGTATTACGATTGATAGTATGCCTTGCAGGGGCGATTTTGGTTGAGCTAGCAACCAAGAAACAGTTTGTTTACATTTCCAAACACCAACCGATGTTTGTTCAATAACTGGTACATGCAATTCTTTACGAAACGAGTACTGCAAGATTGAACGTTCAGTAATTGAAACATTGGCGTTTTCTGTGATCCAATGATTGAACACTTAGAGTGCCCCAAATGACCCGACTTTTGAAAAAGTTATGCGCTGCAGGCTAAAATTGATCCTTGGCCTAGTACAAAATCTCATGCCAAATTTGGGCCAGATCGGATCACGGGAAGGGGTCGCTCAACGAGCCTGAAGTTTGTATGGGATTTCGAGACATTTTGTTCGGGAGAAACATGAAAAACCAGTTTTTCATCAATAACTTTGGTTTCCGTCGGCAGATTTCTTTCAAAAACTGGGTTTCTTAAAGCCTAAACTATGAAAAATATTTCATCCGTAGACTGCATTTCGTTAAGAGTTAAGCTAAAAAAGTTATTAAGCTTCAAAAATGGGCTAACTTTTTTAACGGTGGTATTCAGCACTGTTAATGAGGCGTCAATATGTTCGACCGCCTCGACTCATTAACAGTGATGAATACCATCCTTAAAAAAGTTAGCTCATTTTTGAAGCCTAATAACTTTCTTATCTTAATTCTAAATGAAATGCAGTCTTTGGATGAAATATTTTTCATAATTTAGGCTATAATAAAAACCGTTTTTGAAAGAAATCGGCCAACGGAAACCAAAGTAATTGATGAAAAACTGGTTTTCGTGTTTCTCCCGAACAAAATGTCTAGAAATCCCATACAAACTTCAGGCTCGTTGAGCGACCCCTTCCCGTGATCCGATCTGGCCCAAATTTGGCATGAGATCTTGTATTAGGACTAGGATTAATTTCAGCCTGCAGCGCATAACATTTCACAGGTTTTTAATTTCCCATACAAATTTGGGGCAGTCTATTGAACACTTTAATTTGTTAAATTTTGCGAAAATAAGGATAATAAAGGCTGCCACTCTTCCAGAAATCATTCAAAAAGACTTAGTTGAAAACACTATATCATTATCTTAGACGTTCATTTGTCTTTTATCCAATTTTTCCCCCAATCAAAAATAGGCTGTTTTCTTCATCCAGTCGAAAAACCAAGCCAAAAATTTAACACATATCTAAGTTTCGGGGATTGTGGCTTTAAGAGTCCGAGATTCTTGATAAAAATTTGAACATAGGTAGAAAGTGCTTCAACAGTGGCACAACGAATTTTGATTCATTTTTCTACTGTATATTATTGTTTTAATCGGTAAATGTTTTACAAGTGTTCAATATCTGGTACCTGTTCAATAACTAGTGCTTCTACCCTACTATAAAACAAAAAAAGAAAGTGAAAAAACTGAAAAAAACAAATAAAAAAAGGAATTCAGAATCAGAATCAGAATGGCAGAACTCTGAATCGGAAACCGGAGTTGCATTCGTAATAAGAATAAGGGTTCAGAATCTCATTCAGAATCGGAATTTAGAGAAAAACTGCAAAAACTTTGTTGTAGAATTTTGGCTATTTCGCAGAATCAGGTTTTTGGTTGTTTTTTAATACAAAAAAATTAATGAACCAACGAACGGTTGTATTTCATAGGCGTTTCAATCTACCCGGAGACGGGCTAAATGAGCTGAAATTTCAATTCAATTGGTTTGGCTCAGCTTTGTAAATCACGATTAGTAGGTTTATTTATCACAAATCTGAATTCAAGGTTAACTCTCTTTGGGATAAGATAGCTCGACGATTCAACTGAGAAAATCACTTAAAATCATTAAAAAATGTTCACCTGACATATCCCATAAAAAAATAGATTTAAATTCTGTTTAACGGATTAAGAAACCAAAAGTTGGCACAGTCACTGCGAATGGATTCGATACACGTCGAAAACGGAAAAGCAAAAGTAAGAAAAAACGATTCTAATTAGCATAACAAATAAGCTGGTATAGAAATATTTAGCTGAATCCGGTCGTCCAACAAGAGACCGGTTCGTTGTTGTTGGCGCTGAGACAGTATCAAGCATTAACCTGCACGCCGTCAGCTAATCAGTGGCCTCCAGTCAGCAGTGTTATAGCAGGTTTCCTTCATCATAACTGGGCACAAGCTGCCTGACAGTGCTCAAGCCAGGTTTCCAAGCCAAGACTCAGTTAAGATTCGTCAAGCCCACCAGAAAGTATCGACTTTTGGGTGGCTACCTTCGGATGACAAGGCGTGTTTATTGTTTTGACATCTGCCATCGACGGTGAGCGGTTTTGCGATTACCAACGTTGAATCGCTGTCAGAGATAATTACTTGCCATTTTATTGAAAACGACCGGCGGGATCACACTTTACTCCCACCACTTTCAATGTGTTACTGGGGAGCTGCCTGAGATTTGCTTTGTGGCAAATATTTTTATGGCCCACTCTCTCGAAAACAGGTGCCGATAGGTAAAATTTCAATAAACTCGTTCACAGTTTAAAACAATCGAAACTAATTTTCAGACTGACCTTTTTTCCTCGTTTTAATTACCCCAACTGCTGTTGCCAGAAACGACCTCTACACAACTCCATCTACTCTGTGCCGATTCCTTCAGCAACAAAAAAATTGATTGCGAGGTGGAAATTGCAGCTATCAGAACATTTCGAATTTGGGTTGGCAAACACAGAGTCGGGCTGGCTAATTGGAGAGCGAGCAAACCAACAAACCGTTTTCACATTATGCTGCTAGAGTCCAGTTCGTCCTGGCCGGGCCATGGTTGTTGGAAGAAGGCAAGCGAGCGAAGGTTTTTCTGCGTTTACGAGTCATGTTTCCATCATCCCCCCCAAAAACTCAAACCTCTTCGGTGGGTTCACTAATTATAAATAGTTTAATCACTCCCGTGGGGGAGAAATGCCATAATTGAACTAAGAGTGGCGTCCCAGTGCTTGATTTAACCAACTTTTTGCCTTTTTGGCAGCCCTCGTTTCTAACATGTCAGAACACCATGTTGCAACTGGCGACAAATTTGAGCGCTCCGAACTGGTTGACTTTTAATGATTGTTTTTATTCGATCGACGAGGGGATGGGGGTTGATGTTATACAAGAATTTCTCTATTGCCGGGCTTGTTCAGAGGTTCTAAGAAGTCAGAAAGCTAGGCTTATATTATATACTTTGAAATAAAAAAAAATTGGCACTGAGCCATTCCGGAACTATTCATCACTGAAAGCTTATGATTTATTTTATTCTGGACAAATAACATATCAGAAAATGATTCACAAAATTACCTCTTTCCTTTTTTAAGATGAATTCGGTATTTAAATTTTGGAGATGATATTGGTTCTTACCTGAAAAGAAAAAAAAAGATGTCGTTAATACTTTTATAAATCTCATCTGGAAAATGAAGTAACAAGAGATACGTTTTCATCACGCGCAACTCATTGAAAACGGAAAACTAAAAGTTTTCCATTTTTCTCGTGAATAAATTATTTTGGATATTTTTAAAATCCCTGCATTTAAAGTTTGATTAAATTTCAAATTAATTCTTATACTCGCATACCAAACCTTTAACTAGATCTTCTCACTTTGGTAACTGCGGAATAGTTTTGGATCAAATACGAATCCTCCGTGAATTGGAGGAATGCTTCAAGTTATGTCTTGAGACGTAAAACAATCTTTAAAAAAAAACAAATGATGGTGTGCAGAAAATGAAGCCTTTTCGTTTTTGTTGTGACCTAAAAGATTATTCATTACGTAAGGAGTGTATTCGAAATAAATACAGCACTCTGTTTTGTGAATTAATTATGAATGCATGGACGTAAATCGATAAAATTTTCAGCGAAGTTACCTGGTAATACAATGTTTACATATACAAATTTTGTGATGATCTAACAAGTGGTTTTTGAAATAGCGTCGAATGAAGGAATTTTATGACTTTAATTTTTGGTCAAAACGTAGGCCATCTGTAATGCATTGTATGAACCATTTTTTTTTAATCAAGGCTATTTTTGATTACGATTGCTGATTCCTGAAGCTTAACGTTCAAAGTTACTTAAAATTTTGAATTTGGCCGAAGTTAAAACAAATGTAGCTGATTATCTCCCTTCGGCACAAAAACAACATATTTGACTTTGTATCACTCCACCACCGTTTTTGCGTAATGGCACGATTCCAGATCTAATTTAAACATAGTATAAACTATGTGGGACCTATTGGAATACTTTGCAGAAAAATTTACTTTTTATTACTTCTTCTATTAATATTTTCAGATTGAGCTTGAAAAAAAACTCTCCCACTCCTGTCCCTTCATGGAATAAATAATCTTCACTTTTATTCAAATTTTAGCTCACTATCGGGTCTTTTAGGATTTATTAAACGATTCATCATGAGAACTCTGGTTGAATAGTTGCTTTCCAGCTGTTTTTTGGTCTTCTACTATCCTGCCTCAGTTCTTTTATTTGAATTAAAAACCATAGTTTTAAATTTTTATGATGAATAAATATGGTGATAACTTTGAAGGTGCAGAATTTGCAGAATTCGAGTTCGATTAACGATTTTTACGACCTTTTACTTGCGTTAGTTGGAATTACGATTCGAAGTCGAAATGACTTGAGTTATCATTTTTAATGCGATTTCATTCTTGCTGGGTTAATGATAACAAAATGATTATGACATAGTTTTCACATCATGAGATAGTATTTTTTAAGTTTTTGATTTTCATAGAAAATTTAGAAAATGGAGCAATAGATGCATAAATTTTCGCATTTGTGGATGCCGTAAAAAAACTTCACCCAGTAGGACGGATTGGCTTAATAATATCATCTACAAAATTTATCCCAATTGTGGTTTTGTTCCTTTTTTTCTCTCGCGTGGGTCAAAAGAGAGAACAGCTTTGTTGTTCTCTTTGCGACCAGCAGTGCAACCAGATTGCTAAAAATCAGATGATGTATTTGCAAGAATTGCCCAATGACAGAGGCAGCAAATATTGTCGCTGGCAACAGTTCGCATGCGTTGAGAGAAAAAAACTTGTTCTCTCTTGCATTCTTTCAGTATGTATGAATATGGTGTCGAAATCGTATACTCTTATCGCTTTAGCTTGAAGTTGAAAATTTGTATGTACAGTGAGCGAAATAAGAATAGCACCACTATGTGTTTTGCTTGTTAAAATATGAATGCTTGAAAAATACGACAATTTTCTTTCACAGTTTGTTCTGAATTGCTTAACGGATAAATCAAGCATAAGTTTACTTTTTTCGGACGTAGCAATTGGCATTGAGGACCAAAAATGTGAAAAAAGGGTGCGAAATAAGAATAGCACCACTTGAGTTTTTCAACAAAAACCAGATTATTTTTCAAAATTTACTGTGTAAAAGTGAATAATAATGCTTCTACGAACTATTTGATTAGATAACTGCATTTTAAGCAGTTTTCCAGAATTTCAAAGGGTTTCAAAGGTTTTAAAAGGGGGTTTTAAGAGATGCTCCTCTAGTGTTAAGGAATTTGATATCTGAGCTGCAATTCTTTATCAAACTACTTACTTTTTTCATAAAAATGACGTGAAATGATGAAACAAACATTCGGGATTATTATTGAATCAGAAAAAAAAGGTTGGAAATCAAAAACTTTGATTTTGTTCAGTAAACCACACTTTTCCCAGTTTTGAGTCGTAGATGGCAGCACTATCTTGCAGTTAAAACCAAATTTAGTCTCAATATTGATTTTCCAGGTTTATTTAGGCCCATATTCATCATTTTGAGGTATTTTACCATCACAGTTTTGTGGAAGTTCACGCTGCAGAAAGCTTTTCCGGATTTGCAAAAGAATCACCAGCACAAAAATGTACAACCAAAAAAATTCCTGCTCATCTCAACTTCCGATTCAATTGCAAATCATACCAATAATACTGCTAGCCGTTTGCTCCATCAAGCTCCATCGCAAAGTATAATTTTATTCTGATAATCGGTCCAAAAAATTCACTTTTAGTGACCTTGATGCAATTTTATTTTTTTGGGATTTAGTGATCTTAGAATTTCCAAAGCGTTCACACGGTACATGTATTTATTTCTTGACCAAAATAATCCAGCACTCCCTAATTAATCCCGGATATTCGAAAATGGGCATGAATTTGGTTAAATGGCAAGATAGTGCTGCCATCTATGACTTAAAACTAGAGAAATAGTGTTTGACTATTAAAAAGCATTAGTATTTTTGAATTCCAAGCTGCTTTTTGGATTCGAACTCAGCCTCAAATCTATGTTTCATCATTTTGCATCATAATTATGAATGTTAATGAAGAAATCAAGCAGTTTGATAAAGTTTTGAGGCTCATACAGTTGCGTTCAAAAAAGAATGAAATCGCGTGAAGCTGCGCACTCACTTCCAACTTCGACAAGCTGTCATTTATCTCTCGGTTGATATTTTTTCAAAAAATTTTCACATAATCTAGTTCAACTATCCAACTAACGTTCTGCAAAATTTGAAGAATTTAAAATGACTGGTAACAAAGATACGGCTATTCCCGTAAAAAAGGGAAATTCGGAGTTGCTTCACTAAATTTGCTGTACCTTGTACAGTTTTCATTGAAAAATCATGAAAATTGGTCAAAAGATGTAAAAATGTTTGATCTAGTACCAGACCAAGTTTCGTCGAAATCGATTAACGTGATCAAAAATTGTGCCTGTTAGAAAATAACGTTCATCATCGTCCAACGAACGATTTCATTCTTTTTTGGACGGATGTTTGTATAGAAAACATCTTTATCAATGATTTCTTGGTTTTTTCTTACACAAAATAAAAAGTTATCACACCGAATGTTGTAAATTGATAGAAAATTCATTTTTGCTGTATTTAGGAATAGAAAGTGTGTCAACAAAGTTCAAAATAAAAAGAACAGTGTTTCAGAAATGACCTGCTAAATATGCTGATAAACAAATTTGATACATAATTAAAACGAGTATTATATTTGCTCTTGTGTTTAAGTACCAGTTCTTTTGGAACAATTTTTATTTCTAAACGAAGCAAGAATGAAGTTTCTTACAATTTATAAGATTCTTTGTGATAAATTTTGATTTTGTTAAAGAGAAAACCAAGAAAACATTGATAAAGATGTTTTCTATACAAACATCCGTCCAAAAAAGAATAAAATCGTTCGTTGGGCGATGATGAACCTTATTTTCTACCCGGCACAATTTTTGATCACGTTAATCGATTTCGACGAAACTTGGCCTGGTACTAGATCAAACATTTTTACATCTTTTGACCAATTTTCATGATTTTTCAATAAAAAATTGTACAAGATACAGCAAATTTAGTGAAGCAACTCCAAATTTCCCTTTTTTTACGGGAATAGCCGTATCTTTGTTACCAGTCATTTTAAATTCTTCAAATTTTGCAGAACGTTAGTTGGATAGTTGAACTAGATTATGTGAAAATGTTTTGAAAAAATATCAACCGAGAGATAAATGACAGCTTGTCGAAGTTGGAAGTGAGTGCGCAGCTTCACGCGATTTCATTCTTTTTTGAACGCAACTGTATATCAAAATCCTTAACACTAGAGGAGCATCTCTTAAAACCCCCTTTTAAAATCTTTGAAAAACTTTGGAATTCTGGAAAACTGCTTAAAATGCAGTTATCTAATCAAATAATTCGTAGAAGCATTATTATTCACTTTTACACAGTAAACTTTGAAAAATAATCTTGTTTTTGTTGAAAAACTCAAGTGGTGCTATTCTTATTTCGCACCCTTTTTTACATTTTTGGTCCTCATCGACAATTGCTACGTCCAAAAAAAAGTAAACTTATACTTGATTTATCCGTCAAGCAATTCAGAACAAACTGTGGAAGAAAATTTTCATATTTTTCAAGTATTCATATTTTAACAAGCAAAACACATAGTGGTGCTATTCTTATTTCGCTCACTGTATATTGCCTCCACTTTGGTAGGTAAATGCGGTTTTTTCGTGTTTCATACGAACATTTTATAATGTATATGAAACGTTTAACAAAGTTGTTGAGAAATATACCTACAAAAATGTTTGCTGGGATATTGCTTTCATTATTCGTTAACAACACTGGCCTTACTTATCTCCGATATCCTGGCCTCGAGAATTGACTGTCCTTCGCTTTTGGAATCGGTTAATCTAAGTGTTCGACCCCAAGGACTACGAAACCGGAATCTACTGCTCTACACTCCTTTTCGTCAGTACAACTACGGCGCTAATAGTGCACTGATCGGCGTTATCAGGACGTTCAACCGTTTTTCTGAACACTTTGAATTCGATGAATCGAGGGATTTATTCAGGAGAAAAATTTTAATTACGAAAAATTTTAATTACGTTGAGAACTGTGTAGTTTGTGTAGTGTTTAATATTTAATTTTAATAGACTTGTTTTATATACTTTTAATCATTGGGATCAACATGTGATCTGTTGATTTGTTACCAAATAAATAAATAAATAAATAAATAAACACTGTTGGTGCAAAAATAATTTTCAGAAAATCACCAATTTTTTTAAAATAAATAATTTTATCATTCATCTCTACCAGTCTGGGCTAAAATGCATCAAAATGCAAATCAAAGATTCACCTTTAAATCTAGTTTCCACATGCTGAAGTCTGAATGTTTTGCATCACGCGTTTGTTAGAGCAACGGAACTATTTTGGACCGCCTTGGAAAGTGGCTATGCTGTTTTCTGAATTATTAAAGTACATGTTACCATTTTTGACTGCTTTATCCGTTCATTACAAAGATCAAGGCTTTTGCTATCGAAACATATCGTCCGTTGTTGTAATATAACAAGATTTAAGCCTGAAAACTCGTTTCTTCGATCACTACTCTAGTCGGTATTCTGGACCACCATGTTTCTATTTTGATCTAAACTAAATAAGTTTTTCTTTTCAAAATTTTGCTTTATTTACGACAGCGATTGATGCACAATTATGCGAATACCTCAGTAAATCTTTTCCATTCTTATTCTTGTAGTCGAGTTTTGTTTGTTCTCGTTGATTCATTCCCGAACTAACTTTCTTCAACTTTTCCTCAGCCTCTATTTAGGTACACTTGTTGTTTGTTAAATATTTCTCACTACAACCATCTGTTTTTTTAACAACTTCTTATGCTTTGAAACAGTAGTTTTCAAAAAGAATAGAGTAAAAACAGAAAAACTCCTCCGTTAAATAGTTTGTTTCAAATGTTTTGAAAATTCCTACAGTACACTGCAATCTCGACTTTTTTTTTTTGTTTCGATTATAGTCGTTTTACCATCTTCATGGCATTCGCGACTTTATCAACGTTGCAGTTGGCGGATCGTTATTGAAAAACTATCCGGTACAACTGTGTTCGATGTTTACTCTTGGGCTCGAACTCACGGACATCTGCTCAGGAGACAACAGACTTGCCAACTGAGCTATATCACAAGCCCCTGCAATCTCGACGAAATTTGTTCTGCAGTGTTAAAAACTGGCCAATTCTCCTGAAATGGCCTTGATTCGTTGTAACTGTGAAAAATCAAAACATTATTTTCAATTTTCTCTCCCTCATCATCTTATTTAATTAGAATGTTAGATATGATTAGAATCATAAGAAGTAGCTTCAACTAAATGTGTTCAAAATATTAATAAATCATTTATGAAGGAAATATTGGAAAAAAGCTGAAAGTTTTTCCAAAATATGTACCCGGTTTAAAATAAATCCGTTAACCTAATTTCAAAAAATTATCCATCCAAACGTTAATTTTGATGATTTCAGTTAGTAGAATTTTTTGTACTATTTTTTACCCCTAAATGTATGCAGTATAAGGATGCTTTTTCGTTGAAAACATATTTGACAGAAAAATGCAAAATTCGATTTGAACGAAACAAAAACTTACTGCAATTGCGTTATGATAATCACAATAATAAATATATCAAAAATTTTAAATTTACAATCGTTTTTATTTCATTTTTCATTAAAACAAAGTATTTTACAACTTACCCTTTTTTCTTAGTAGGGTCAAAATCGCGTGTGTTTTTTTTTTAATTTCAAAATACAAGGTTAAACCAATAAATTTTCTGACTACGTCAATTTGATGTTCCATCAATCTTAAAACATTTGATATACAAGTTATGATTATCTATGGACATTAAGTTTATAGAAGTCATAGAAGTTGAAATGTATTGCATGATGCCAGTTGACGGTATTCAAAGTTTTTGGGAATATTGAGAACTTCTGCGTCCTTGAAGCGTTCCATCAACCGAACGATGCATGACTTTCCCCGATTGAAGCACTTTGTGACTTTTGCGGTCACAAAAGTGGTAATCATCGTCGTCAGCTCGAAAGCGTCGTCGCGCGATGGGCATCGACTGACTGAAACAGTATATCCTACCAGTAGGAGGGAAGTCGCCCGGTCCGGGACAGGATGTTTGCGTTGGCTCGATGCTGCTGGCGGAAAATTCCTACCAGCCCGCGTGCTTTCCAACAAAGCGTCAACTCACACGTTTGGCCCAACACTCAAGTGTTGTTTTAGGAATCAACTGACTTTTCTTAGGTTCACACATATCGGTGGAAAATGTGCGAGCTTGCGGCGAAGTTTCACATGCAATCGACCCATTTCTGGCCACCAGGCCACCAGCCACAGTAGAGCGTGACCTTTTCACAGTTTTGCATCAAGTTGTTAGCTTAGTGCCGATGATCTTGGCATCCTTTCTGTTTTAAATTGCTCCAACTTGGTATTGGTAGGTATGGGCACGCAATGCGCTTTGCAAGCTTCGGCTGAAATGTTCAGAAAACCACCGGGACTAAAATAGTATAAGTGACGAAATTAGGTATACGACAAAACGTTACGAAACTAGAAACTGTGATGTTGGAATGTTCCAGGAAAAGGGACATTCTATAATCAAAAGATATTCTTAAACATTGAACAACTCGATCTACTACAAGCATTCTAAATGACTCAACATGTTGCGTTCAAGCAGAACAATTAAAGTGAATTAGCTAAACGACCGTAATGAATGCAGGATTATTTCCGAACAAAGACGATGATTTATCTTTCCGGGTGTTCGCAAACGACGAAATTATCTTACCAGAAACAGCCCCGAAAACGATGGCCATCGGTGTTTTGGTGTGATGAACGGTATTGCAAGCTACTTGACGTGGCGAAAATAAAATAAATGAAAAACCTCCCCACAAATAATGAACCAGATTTGCGCTCTGCACGCCCAGGCTCGAGAAAATGGCTTCTAATCAAGACAAGTGTGCAAAATTCGACCATTTTTCACAGGTGCGAGATAGGCTTGTGTGCTCTTTGCTGCTGCCTTTCGGCATAAGCTAGAAAAATGCTAGACAATAAATAAAAATACACCTTTCCGGCCGGCCAGGGAGACCTAACAAAGGAAAATGGGATCCTTTCATTCGCAGCTGTGGATTTCGGACGATAAGATTTAGGTGATAGGATGAGATTTCGCGAGCTGTTGAAGCCTGATGAAAAAAAGTCTTGGGATACTGGGCCGAATTTTTCATTAACATTTTTTTTATGAATCCAACTGCTTGCAACCGTTTTTTCCGGCTTTGGGATTTCCCGCAGCGGTTTTCGTGCTGAAGCTTTGCGGCTTTTTAAAATTATTACTCGCAGAAGTGAGATCTCATACTTCACAGTGGGGGAAATTGACTAAAATAAATTAACTTTCTAGAAGTACATCCTCCCGGCTTGTGGCTAACCGAGCGTCACATAACATGTATTAAGCGTTTGGATAAGGAAATTAATTTAGAATTTTTAATCTTTCTTACAAAATAAAAATTATTGAATTGATCGTAATATGCTTCTAAGGTTCTTGTGCGGTTTTTAAGAGAATTTGTACTATAATTCCATTCATTGAAGTGTAAAAAAAGAGAGGAACTAGCTAAAGTTCAATTGTTCTTATAAAACTAATGTAGATCGAAATAAAAACAATACTGTGGTGGATGAGTGGCACATCAATAAAATAACCATGGAAATTATACAACAATCTGAAGAAGTTATTCAAAATTTGTAGCAAAATAACCCAAGCAAACAAAAGTTCCATATCTACTTAACGCGTGCCTCCAAAGTATGAATTTTGCTGAACAAAGGTTCCAAAGGGAATTGGTACCGATTTTTTTTAAACGAGAGCATGAAAGTTATGAAATGTTACTGGAATAAATATGCCTTTTATGTGACATGTGAATTGCATCACTCGGTATGATAGTTACATATAGGGCCTCAAATAGCCAACTATGAACTTGAAGTTACAAATCGTTTCTTAAATAGGCATTTTTATGACATGTCAATCGCATTCATTCAGTATTAAGTATCAAATTGGGCCTCAAATAGCTTTCTATGGACTTTAAAATCCGAAAAGTTCCTCAAACAGCCTGTATTAAGACGCCGTTTCATGAATATGAATTGTGGACGAATATCCCAAAACAACATATAATCTGTGTTAGAGTAAGGAGCAAGCTTTATTCTTGCAAGCGGGCCCAAGCCCGTTCGGCCGTTTCACTGATTTTTTTATTTTCAAATAAATTTTTAAAGTGTATTTTTATTTTGCGTTTATTTCACAAGGACGATTCTGTAATTTTCCCTTTCTTTTACAGAAGCGGTATAAACCAGGAGGGTGGCAACCTGGTTCTTCTTGCGAGCAAAAATTCTTTTTGTCTATCCATAAAGAGAAAAGATTCCCCTCACAGTAGTAAAGAGATGAAAAAATAAAAATTTCTACCAATGTGGAACCAGAATGATTGTTGTGTTAGTGTGCAATCAACCATCATTTTCCTAAGATTTGACATTTAGTCCGGGTCCTTGACATCGAAAAGTCAGATATGTTAGGGGTCTACAAAATTCAAGGGGCTAAAGAAACTGTCAAATCACATACAAACGGTGTAACAGGTAGCAAAATTAAGAAATTTCATTTATTTCTTAATTCAATTTATTTAAACTCCGTGAACGAAGACATTATTTTATCGAGAGATTTAGAAGAGAGAACCCACCGTTTAATCACTCACAAACATTTCCAGCCGATCGGTACTCAAATTTGCCGCCGTCTTCTAAAAAGCTTTTACGCAAGTGACTGTACTGACCTAAAACTCTACCGGGGGACGAGGTGAAATTTTTTCACATGTATTTCAAATTCAATTTTCATCCAATCTATAATCCTAAAATTTCAAATTGCACGTTTGGATTCAAAACACTCCGTAGTGAACATCATACCAAACCGAGACGCCCGCCAAGGATTAATATCGCACGAATGAAGCAACGTGAGGTCGCAGCAGGCTACGCGCAATTGCTCGAAGCAGCGCTGCCGGTAGAGGGCAAGCTTGACGAAGCACCTCTCGAGGACTGTTGGGATACCATCAAGACAAAAACGACGGAACGACTGGTTCGGCGAGGTGTGTAGAAGGGTGATGGACGAAAAGAACGCCACGCGGGCGGCAGTTATACACAGAAGAACGTGGAAAATCACAGTCAGCGGAAGAGGCGTTTAGTCCGAATGCGCTACTTGGAGGTGGAGGAGTTCGAGGAGCTGGAGCAGCTAAATCGTTAACAATTATTACGGATCGATACTTTTAGTAAAAAGCGCACGGTAATATACTAATTAAATGGTTTTTATTCTAAGAGCTCAGATTCACACGACATCATTCTTCTAATACAATAGCTCAACTTCTTCATCTCTACTTCTCAATCTCAAGCATCTATCACTATGTTGCCAGTGTTCCAACACCTCCCTTTTTATTTATAGAAGTATGGGTTGTACCGAGTCGGCATTCTCCTTATTCTTGTTGACCTTCTCAGAAGAACAGCAGGACGATTTTTTTCCTTAGGAAGCTGCTCCACTGTGTTCGGTGTATCTGGAATCAGTAATTCATCCTCGCCTTCAGAATTACTCAACCCGAAATCACCAAGTAGAACATGTAACGGAAGCCTACTCGATACACGCTGATCCTCAGGTACTAAGGCCTCGACTTGATGGTCCCCCCGAGCACGCAACTGGTTCGTATGAGAGCGGATGAGTCTTCGCTGTTGGTTCAACCACACGTTGAACATCACGTTCCCGATTCGCTCGATGATGACAGCCTCCATCCATACCAATTTCCCAGTCTTGATAGTTGAGGCGTAGACGTGATCACCTTTTTTAAAAGTTCGAAACCGCGCCCCATGCTTCCTGTTGAATTGGTTGTTTTGAACTTCTTGCTCCACATGCAGATGGTCTGATTCAAACTTCTTGGGTTTCAGTAGATCCAACATTGTCCTATGTTTCCTCCCCATCAGGATTTCCGCTGGGGATTTACCTTCTGGTGCCGATTTGTTAGGAGTGCTTCGATATGTTGATAAAAATATTTGCAGTGATTTGGCAATCGAGTTTCCTGTGCTGGGCATTATTTTGCGAAGGCTGCGCTTTAGGGTATCCACAAATCGTTCGGCCTGGCCGTTTGATTGAGGATGATATGGAGCTGTACGGATATGAACAATTCCAAAGCTTTCACAAAAATTCTTGAAAAGAGCACTGGAGAATTGGGTTCCATTATCCGATACTATAGTTTCTGGCAGGCCATAGCGAGCAAAACATTCGAACAGATTATCTATAGTTGCTTGCGCTGACGTATTGGATGTTTTGATAATCTCCGGCCATTTACTATGAGAGTCCACAATGACGAGAAAAGTGTGCCCCTCAAATGGGCCCGCATAGTCAATATGAAGACGCTGCCAAGGATGAGTAGCTCGTGGCCATGAAGACAACAATGTTTTTGTTGGAGCTTTAGCGACGGCTGCACACGATTTACAAGAATGGACGTAGTTTTCCACATCTGAATCGATCCCTGGCCAGTATACGTGACATCGCATTATTGATTTCATCCTCTCTTGACCAGGATGACCTCGATGAAGCGTATTAAGAACTTGCTGACGGAAACAATCAGGAACAACTATTCGGTCTCCCACCATAAGACACCCTTGCGACATCGAAAATGCATCTTTTTTTGGGAAAAACGAACGAACTTCGGGATCCAAGTTGCTTGACGACTTAGGCCATCCATTTTCAACTTGCTGAATAACTTTTTGTAGGACTCTATCATTTTGGGTCGCTGAGAGCAAATGCTTAAAAGTGACTGGAATTGCAGACATTGCCGAAGAAAACGTAGCATTCACATCATCTTCAAGTTGTACCGCTGCTATCACAAAATCTTCATCAACCTTGGTTTTGGGGTCAATGAGTCTAGAAAGCATGTCCGCATAGCCGAACTCTTGAGTAGCGATATGTTCGATATTGAAATCATAGGTTAACAACGTAAGAGCCCAGCGTTGAAGACGATTTGAAGTATGTACCGGGATACCTTTTTTGGATCCAAAAACAGCCACAAGTGGTTTGTGGTCGGTTTGTAGTATAAATTTTCTGCCATAGATAAAACGATGAAATTTTGTAACACCATAAACAAGCGCCAATGCTTCTTTTTCCACTTGTCCATATCCGCGTTCCGCAGGGGTCAGAGTTCGTGATACATGGCAAACAACTCGTATATTACCATCAGCATAGCGATGCATTAGACAGGCACCGACACCGTAGTTAGACGCATCAGCTGCCACGATTGTTTCCAACTCAGGGTTGTAGTGAGCCAGAAGAAGGTCTGATCGTAGCACTTGTTTGAACTGATCGGCATTTGGCATTTCTCTCAGAGGAGTTCTTCGTACAGGTACTGTTTTTGTTTCGGCTACTAACAATTTGAACCTTTTAGGCCTCGACTTCATCGATGACTTCAACCTTTGGGATGTCCCCCTGAGCACGATTTGCAACCAGTTGGTGTCAACAAGCGAGACTGAACGGTTGACTGCATGCTTCCCAAATTTATTCGCTAAATCGTTAGGATGCTGTTCTAAAGCGGAAGCAAAACTTTTTTTAAAACCTGAGTCTCAACCAGTATTTCGAGCCAAGCGACCAGTCCCTTTTGCTGCTCTTGAATCTGTTAATAAGGAACTGGACCGACTTGAGCGATTGGGCATAATCTCACCAGTAGAGTTCTCTGAATGGGCAGCACCAATTGTTGTTGTAAAGAAAAAGCCCATTAACGGAGAACAATCGAAAATTCGAGTGTGTGCTGACTACTCAACTGGGTTGAATGACGTCATCGAAGCAAATCAATACCCTTTGCCTGTGCCCGAGGAAATTTTCACTAAACTTTCCGGTAGCATCGTATTTTCACACATCGATTTTTCTGATGCCTACCTACAGGTCCCAGTGGAAAGAAACTCGCGTCGATATCTAACAGTAAACACCCACCGTGGTCTATTCGAATTCAACAGACTGGTTCCTGGCGTTAAGTCTGCTCCTGGATGTTTTCAAAAAATTGTAGAATCCATGGTAGCAGGGTTGGAAGGAGTCGAAGTGTACTTGGATGACCTCCTTGTTCACGGTCGAACCGCAGCAGAGCACATCAACCGCTTAGAGAAGCTTCTCGAAAGAATCCAGAACTGGGGCTTCACTCTAAGCCTAGAAAAATGTAAATTTGCCATGTCGGAAATACGATACCTGGGATTTATTGTCAATAGTCAAGGTATCAAACCAGATCCGGAAAAAACAGCTTCTATCTGCAACATGCCAGCTCCACATGATGTTAGCACCCTACGTTCTTTTTTGGGAGCTGTTAACTTTTATGCTAAATTTGTTCCTAACATGCACGATCTCAGAAGTCCACTGGATGCACTACTTCGGAAAGATGTCAAATGGAAATGGAGTCAAGAGTGTCAGGCTGCTTTCGATCAGTGGCCGTTCAGATCAGTGGCCGTGAAATAGCATTGACTAACGGAAAGTCAACCGTATGTTCAACGATTGAAGTGTCTTTTCGAAGATTGATGATTCGGTGAACTTCAGCAGTAAGTGCGTCCAAACTCATTTGCCTGTTACCTTCCAACTTGGCCAGCAAGGCCGTTCGTATTTCGGAATCTTCTTTGTCGTGTAGTCCGCAGACGAATATGAGGCATTTGAATTCGTCTACAGAGCAAGTCGGGACACCAAATTCTTCGCAGCTACGGTTGACCATTCCGGCATATGAAAGGTAATCATCCGTCGGTTTTTTGCACAGTGTTAGGCAGTGATACCTTTTGGAGAACTGAGATGTGTGTGAGCTGAACAGTTCCTTAAGTTTTTGAACGGTTTCGTCGAACTTTAGATCACGAGTGCTCCTTGGCAGAATGTGATTCATGTATTCTGCATGGGTGTGATCACTTAGCTTGCGAAGAAGAAGACGAACTCTAGCAGCATCATTTAAGCTAGCAGCATCAACACGAAATGTATCTTCGTGTCGATTGAACCAGTTCTCAAAAGTGAGGTTATTTTCTGGGTCGTAGTGAAACTCAGTCATGGAATTGGCTAGAGATTCCATTCTAGAATCCGTTGAAGAAGACCCCGCGGACACGCCTGAAGAAGTGCTTGCAGCAGCGGCAGTAGTGGCCATGACCCGGGACATCGCTAGCTCTTGGAGAATCTTCTGTTGTGTACCCATCATTTCAATCATCATGCGCTTGAAGTCATCGTCCAGTCCTCCGAAGGACGATTGTGACTGCTTAGGTTTATCGTCCATCTCCGTTGGATTCCACACAGGTGAGAAAATCCACAAATCCTCGTCGCCAATATTACGGATCGATACTTTTAGTAAAAAGCGCACGGTAATATACTAATTAAATGGTTTTTATTCTAAGAGCTCAGATTCACACGACATCATTCTTCTAATACAATAGCTCAACTTCTTCATCTCTACTTCTCAATCTCAAGCATCTATCACTATGTTGCCAGTGTTCCAACAACAATAAATACGGAAGTTCTATAAGAAACTCAAAGCATCCCTCAAAGGCTTTGTGCCGCAAACCGAAATGTGCTGGGATAAGGATGGAGGTATCTTGACGGACAATCGTGAGGTGATTAAAAGGTTGAAGCAGCACTTCGATAAATACCTACACGCCGCACGTGCAGAAGACCAAAACGGTGGAGAGCCAGGGAGAGGAGCCACTTCCAACAATGAGTGAAGTTAAGGAAGCCCATCTGAATAGCAACAATGGCATCGCAGCTGAACTCATCAAAATGGGCCTTCATCAGTTGATGGTCCGGATCTGAGACACTGAACAGCTACCGGAGGAATGGAAGGAAGGGATAATATGCCCCATCTAATAGAAGCTGAACGGTGGGAAGTACAGAGCGATCAGAGCAAACAAATTCGTGAGAAGTCATCAGGCCGGCTTTATGGAGGGACGGTCAACGACGGATCATCTTCAAACGATACGGTCGACCGTGACGAGCTTTGGAAGCTATGGACAAGATCAGCTTTTTCGTGAAGCTGACCAGACTGATTCAGACAACAATGGATGGAACGCAGTGCTGTTTGCGGATTTCGGGTGAATTGTCCAGTTCATTCGAATCGCACAATGTATGATATTCAACGTGGCGCTAAAAGGTGTTATTCGACAAACGGTGCAACGGTGCCGAAATCAGGGGCATGATTTTCAACAGATCTGGTCAACTTATCTGCTTTGCCGAAGACATTGATATAACCGGCAGATCATCTGCGGCGATGGAAGAGATTTACCGCAAACTGAAACGCGTAGCAGGAAGGATTGGGTAAATGATTAATACGTCCTAGACGAAGTATATGCTGGCCTGCGGATCCAAGACCGACCGAGCCGGCTTGTCCAGTAACAAGGTCACGATCGACGGCGACGAGCTGGATATAGTCGAAGACTTTGTCTATCTCGGCTCGCTGGTGACCGCAGACAATGACACCAGCCGTGAGATCCGACGGAGTATGATCAGCGTAAGTCGTGCCTACTATAGACTCCACAAGCAACAGCGATCGAGAAGAATAAGCCCTCGCACAAAGTGTTACCTGTACACTACGCTCATTAGACCGAATGTCCTCTACGAGCACGAAGCGTGGATGTTGCTCGAGGTGAAGCTACGCACACTCTGAGTATTCGAGCGACGAGTGTTGAGAACCATCTTTGGCGACGTGCTGGAGAACGGAGTGTGGAGGCGAAGGATGAACCACGTGCTCGCGCAATCTTACGGCGAACCCAGTATGCAGAAGGTGGCGAAGGCTGGACGGATACGCTGGGCAGGGCATGTTGCGTGAATGCTGGACGACTGTCCTGCAAAACAGGTGTTCGCTACCATTCCGGTATGAATGAGACGAGTAGGGGCGCAACGAGCTAGGTGGTTAGACCAAGTGGAGCCTGAACCGGCGTCTGTGCGATGCCCGAGAAGTTCGAGAATGGTTTCCATGAACCGAGTGAATGGGAGGAATATTGTTCATCAGGTTATGTCGTGAAACGGATAACCATGTTAATAAAAAGAATTATCCCCTGTCAGTGTTCCTGCTTTCCGATAGCTCGCAGGAAAAAAAGTATAAGTGTATGATGCTGACTGACCCTCCCATCTGTAAGGTGTCAACCTAGGTTATGAACGACTCCTTGGGGTGTGGAATGATTTATTGGACCGAATTGAACGCTGTCCGAAACCACTGTTCGAAAGCCATCCTTGCCAGTAGTTTGTTTTCCGCATTTGTTTGACCTTTTTGCATGCCTGAGCTGGGTTTTTGATGTTTGTATTTAAATTCGGCTCATGCAGTCCGACATGGATTTTCATGTTCTCGAGAGAGTGAATGAGAAAGCACAACAACGAAGGAAGCAGCTAGAGGAAAATAATGCTCTGTATTTCATCTTTCATTCCAGCGGAAACCCAACGACACCGGCGGATCAACAACAACATTACGGGGGGCACGTGTTCTCGCCAAGCCAAACCAAGCCAAGAGTGGATATCTGCATGTAAAAGCTTCCGACAGCTGGTGGTTTTTTACTCTGTCCGCGAAGATGATTCTGCGATGTATGAAAGTAACAAGTTCCGGAGGCTGGGTTTGAAGAAGGAAAAACAAGCTGGAAACAACGCGACACAAGTTGACGGTGAAAAATGGAGAGTCTTCTCTTTTATTGCTGCTGTTATACAGCCTGCCAACCAGCAGTCGAGTATTGTTGGAATTTATAACAAATCGTAAATCACACCGGCAAGCGTTTCATTTTGTAAATTAAACACACAGGAATCTCATAAAAGCACGTTTTTTGGTATCCGTAAGTGCTAGTCATACAAATATCCCCAGACACACATACAAGCATACACACACCCATACCTACAAACATGCGCGGGCTCGTGCACATAAGCATAAATGTACATATTTGCTGCTTGAACCGCGAGATGTGGTCTCGTATTTTTTGACAATTTTTTCTGGCCCACCCGACATTACACGACTGAGTGGCTTTTATCGATTGCTTTTGCAGCAACAGCAGAGCGGCTTTGGCTTATTTTCCCTCGAATTCTCGAATGGATGGGTAGAGCCAAAAGCAGGCATCATCGAAACTGTTAATTTAATAAATGTGTTTTGTTTATCGCACATTCTGCCCGAACACACGCGAAGTCGAACGACGACGCCCCAAGATTCGGAATTGCAATTTTATTCGAGATATTATGATGACATCTATCGCTTGTATATTCATTCATATTTTTGTTTCATTATATTTGATTTACGGTAGAGTGGTTGAGAATGTTAATTGATCTTTTGAATTGAAATAAAAACCTTCCGGACTGATGATAAATAAAACGATAATGATTTAAAAGCAAAGTTTATGATAGGAACCTCAAAAGCTGCAGGAGTTCATCTTCCGTAAATGAAGTCCCATTCACAGTGAATTATATCACGGTCATTCAAATTCCATTTATTGTTATATACTTTATGAGATTGATTGCTCAACCATTGAAGAAAACATGCTGGTTCGGTGTGCGTCACTGCATCTTCAAAACATTTTTTTAAATGGGGTTGATGTATTCAGATTTAGAAAAAATCAGTAAGGCTGGAACAAATATCCATTTCTTCTTTTGTCATCCCACTCCCCCCCCCCTCTCCTCTCTTCGAAATTTCCAAAAAACCCGAAGGGGGAAACAAATAAAGTTTGAAGTATTCTAATTCTTGTAATTCTTGTAAATTTCGAAAAAAAAATTCAAATATCCGAAATATTGCAAATCCAAAAAACGAATTGTGTAAGATGGGAGTTTTCACCATTTCACCTCATGTATTCTTGATTTTATTGAATTTTGCGACTTGATAGGTTTTGTGAAATGATGTAGTATGCAATTTTGTTGCGTACAAGCTTTCGTGCAATTTATTCTAATTTATTTGTTTTGCGCATTATTTTTTATTTTTCCCTCCCCTCTTGCGATGTTCCAACTCGGAATGACAAAAGAAGGGTTTGAAATTTGTTGCGGCCTAATTATGTTCTTTTAAATTCAATTTCAACATTATTCAGAGGCAGCTTATTTACTGTCAGAACTGCAATTCATGTATCAAATGTTTATAATTTAAATCTGAAATTTGGACTCCATTTTTTAAATATGTTCTGAATATGGCTCTTTTAAATTAATCCTCTACTGAATACGATCCCATGAACATCCTCGACTTTTTTCACATGTTTCACCTAAATTCAGTACTGTAAAAGATTTCTGTGGGATACCAGATGATCAACCAAGAATATGTTTATTATAATTGCATTTGCAAAGCCATTAGGACACCCCTCGGTGAATAGGCAACATTTGTATTGACCGCTCACACACACACCAACACCTTTCCACCATCGTCATTGAGCAATCAGTCCGGCTCGAATAGGCGACGCGCGATGACGAACGTTCCAGTGCCCAAGTGTGTTCCGGAAGAATGTTCCGCCGTCGTGTCCAGGTGTGCGCTAGGTAACCATCCTGTATGCAGTTCCCCGAACCTGATCCCACAATTTCGAACAATTTTTATACATTAACAAACAATTGTAGTTATCCAACCTTAAAAAATGTAAAATAATTCATCTCGTTTTCACTCTTTTTAATCAATAACAATTATCTAAAAAAAAATTATTTTCACATAAATTTCTTGGCGAGAAGTCTATAAAGCTATTCTCGTTGACAGAAAAGAATCTCAACGGATTCATAGGTCGCGCAATATAGGGTCCAAACAGACATTTCACTGATTTTTTTTGTTCATGGATAACGTGTATATAATTTTTTGAGCTCTAAACTATCGTGTTCATATGAATTTTTCAATGTTGCATTCTTTGTGTTCCAAGAACTGAAATCTAAAATTAACTATAAATGCCTGGAAATCAAATGTTCGACTATTGTTCTTCTTAATATATTCAATTTTGATGCCAATATTTGATAGAAAAATCCTTAAAATGTGTGCAAAAAATTCTGCAACCTTATTATTATATAGGATAAAAACCTTATATCTTAACAGGCGCTAGATTTTCGAGCATCAGACCTATCTTCCATCTCACAGCGTTTTTTTATGAAGATCACAGCAGTTAGTGCACAACAATTTGGCCACCAGATGAAAACAAGTACTCTATCAGTTGTACTGGGTACCTAATTAACCCTATAAAGCTCAGCGTTGTTCAAAACAATCCTAGCTTAAATCCAAATATCTCGGGCACATGTAGATATTTTCAAACATATATGCATAAATGATAATCAGCCTTGAATAATGGTGGACATGTATAAATCCAACTCATCTTTATATACAATTAAGATAAATACTTTGGAAATGATTATACATTAAATCATACTAATTAGATGGAAACCATTGGAAATGTGTGTCAAATTCAATGTTGATATTTCTAAGGAATTCTCTTCAAAAAAATAGGAATGGTCTCTATCATAATTGTAAGCCAATTCATAATATCAAATTTTGCTCATTCCAAAAACGATGAATCTAAAAATAAATACATTACTGGTAAATTTGCCAGTACTACTTTGTTCATAAAGCAAAATTAATTTCATATTTTAAGTTTGGTCTTCCTTCGTATTCTACTTTCAAACAAAAAATATGAAATTATAAAAAAAATTGTTCAGAAATTTATTTGTTGCATGGCGCACGTGGAAAACTGACATTCACCAAATATGGCTTGATGACTTCAAACAAATGATCTCATTTTGAGGATAAACGGTAGGGGAAAATGGGAAAACTTGATCCCGAGACATTTCCTCGTTTTATTTTTTTTTTTCTTGGAAAAAATTCGCAACTAGCCTTATGCTATTTTTTTTATTGCATGTTATTTCAAAATTACATGCTCAAAAAGTTAGAACGATACTTGATTCCTTAGACGAACTAGGAACAATTTCGATGGACGAAAAAGTTCTGTTATATTTAAGGGGACTTGATCCTTCATCCAGGGGGCACTAACCCTTGGCAAATCCAAACAAAATTGAATGATGGAAGGACCATTGTCTATTTTTGAACATATTTGATTTTCATTTCACATGGGAAGGCATTGGAACACATGAAATGTTTCTATGGTTAGTATTGACCCCTCCCCTTTGCAGTGGGGATATAGGCAGAGAGCAGGGAGGCTTCTATACATTGTTATTGCATAACTTGAGAACTATTCGAGCAAATGGAACCAAATTTTGCAGGGAGGATTTGATACCCTTCTCTTCTTTTTGTGGAGAGAAAGAAATGGGGGTGGGGGCTCCTTTACATTTTTCAGCATAATTTGAAAACTTTTGAAACATATGGATCTAAATTTGGCACACTCATACAATTTTTTACATAACTCGAGAACTTATCCAGCAAATGGAACCAAATTTCCCTTGGAAGGTTATTTAAGTAGTTACGAGGAATGTTTCTGTGAATATTTGGTACTACTGCCTCCTTCCAGTGGGGTGATATGAAGGAGAGAAAGGGGCTCCGTTACAATTTTTCGCATAACTCGAGAACTAATCGAGCAAATGGAAACAAATTTGATATGGGAGGGCATTTCTAATCAATAAATGGTAATATGCTTATTCGAGACTTCTTTCTCCTTCAATTGGGGGTAAAATTAGGGAAGAGGGGAGCTCACATAACATTGTTTTGCATAAACTAAGAACTTATCAAACAAATGGAACCAAATATGGCACGGGAAATAATTTGGGTACGAGAAATAGTTCTATGGTTATTTAAAACACCATCTTTTTTCCAGTGAGTTCATAAGAAATGGGAAGGGGGTCCAATACAATTTTCTTGGTATAGAAGTAATCGAGCACTTCTATACCAAGAAAATTGTATTGGACCCCCTTCCCATTTCTTATGAACTCACTGGAAAAAAGATGGTGTTTCAAATAATCATAGAACTATTTCTCGTATCCAAATTATTTCCCGTGCCATATTTGGTTCCATTTGTTTGATAAGTTCTTAGTTTATGCAAAACAATATGTTATGTGAGCTCCCCTCTTCCCTAACTTTACTCTCAATTGAAGGAGGAAGGAGTCTCAATCAAATTTGACTTGAGACGGTGTTTGAGTACAAGATGTGTTTCTATGGAATTTTAAAGACCCTTCTGCCTTGCAGTATAGAGAGGGACGGAGAAGGATCCATATAAGTGTTGATGTATCGCTTAAAACTTATCAACCAATATTACCAAATTTTATATGAGTGTTTTTGATGACGAAAAAAATGGATCCCTACCTCCTTCCAGCAATTGGGGATGGGAAAGGGAAAGAGCTTCATACAAGTTTTTTGGCATAAACCGGGCACTTATGATACCTACAAAAAAAACAAAATTTAAATAATTTCTTAAAATTTCATTTATTTTTGGAAGGTGTTGCAACGCACACCAGTTCAGCTAGAAATAAATAAAATTACGATTGTTTACCATTGTTGTGAAAATATGGAAAATACATATGTGAAGTTATACTCTTATCATAAGTCTTATGATTGACATATTGGAAAAAATTTGTTAGTATTAGTTTATCTCATTATTCCCATGATATGAAACAACGATATTCAAGTAACCACGTCACCCCAGGGATCATCTCCTCATTCTACTGTACTCATCTCGTTTTAAATCTTTTCTCGTTCATTCAAGATTTTTTTAAAGTAATAACTTCCAAAATGCTGTTACTTCGGAAACAGAAGTTAAAGGAAAAATGTCTAAATACTCGTTGCATGGATTTTTTTCGGCCTTTATACTGTTTACAAGTCTTGATGTTTATTTTGCATATTTTTAAGCTTAGTTCAGTAGTAAATCATTCTGAACTATTTAAGAACATCGAAAACTAAATTAGCAATTATAAAACCAGCAAAGGTCAAATATTTTTACCTCATGTTAATACTATTTATAGAATTAAAACTTTTGAAAAAACCAATTTTCTTTGGCATAAATTCAAAACAGATATTTAAGCGATCTCTAAACTTGCACATATATCTTAATGAATTTTGTTTAAAAATATACACATATTTGTTTTAAAGACCTACTAACATGATATACTATAAGCTTACGTGAAACAGCTAACTTCCCAAGCAACCAAAAGTCTCTTATCTACTTAAACTCGTGCCTCCAAAGTTCGAATTTCGCTGAACAAAGGTTCTAAAGGGATTTGGTACCAAATTTTCGCAAATGTAAGCATGAAAGTTACAAAAGGTTCCTCAAAAAGCCTTCTATGGACTTGAAGTTCCAAAAAGTTCCTCGAATAGCTTATTTTGTGACATGTCCATCGTATCCACACAGTATAAAAGTTACAAATCTGTTCTCAAATAGCCTTCTGTGGACTTCAAGTTTCAAGAAGTTCCTAAAATAGCCTTTTTTGTGACATGTCAATCGCATCCACACAGTATAAAAGTTACAAATTAGATCTCAAATAACCTTCTGTGAACTTCAAGTTCAAAGAAGATCCTCTAATAGCCATCTGTGAACTTCAAGTTCCAAGAAGTTCCTCGAATTGCCTTTTTTGTGACATGTCAATCGCATTGTTCAAAATAAAAGTTACAAATTGGTTCTCAAATAGCCTTCTATGGACTCGAAGTTCCAAAAAGTTCCTCAAACAGCCTATATTGAGACATGTCCGCAATTTCATGAATATGAAATGTGAACGAACATCACATAAGGGCATATAATAAATAAAACATTTTTTGGAGTTTGGAAATTGTTGAAATTTATAATTTATATTGAAACTTCAACTCAGAACAACTTATAGCTAACTCGCAAATTATTTATTGTGAAAAATGTAAATATTTTGACTTTATAAAATTTCGTCCAACTGTATTTACTTACCACGAATTTATCACACATGGAAAGTCAGTTGAAGCAATTCATTAATTAAATTTCAAGATAAACTCAAGAAATTGTATAATTTTTAGCTTAACAGTTATAAACATGGAATTCCTTTTTTTCAAACCGATATTATTTTAACGGATGATTGATTTATACGCCGTTTCATAATGTTTCTTAGTCATAATCAACATGCGTCTCTGCTGCTGGCTGCCCTTGCGGGTATTCTAGGAAGCTTATAACCACTTCGCATTTTAGCTGCCGGTAAGGCATATCTAGGCGTGGCGTCGTGGCAGCGTGTTTGGCTATCATCTCGAAGGATCGGGTTCAAATCTGGTACCAGAACTAATTTTTTCCATTAGGTTGTTTAATCGCTTGAGTAAGCGAATCAAATAATTGTGTAGCAGAACTGGCGGGTGTGCTGGCATGTATCGAACAAAGTTAAAAACAAAGCAATTAAGTAAGATCAATTGAGGGAGGTGATGGGGGGAATAAAGATGGATGCCAAAAAAACCGGCAGCACCACATGGGCTGGTGGTGGCCAAAGTAAGAGAGGAGAGGAGAGTTTTTTTTGTTTTCGCTGATTAAACGTTTACTTGTGGGCTGAAAAGAAGGCCGTTAAAATCTGTAATGGAACTTTAAAGTTTCAATAAGAACTTAAATTTTGGGCTGAATAAAACGAACTTCAGCACATTGATTATGCTGATTAAGCTGTGTTCGACCTTTTTAACGAGACTTTTGGTTGCTTGGGTTAACTGTGAAAGAAGAGTCAGAAAGTGCACTCAAAATCTGATGTGATGAATCAAGCTCTCATCCACTCAATGCCGTGCTTATTGACCTACGGAAACCCTATCGCATCAATAAGCGAGAATATCGATTATTCACCGAGGCACTATAATTTGCCACGCATTGTTTGTCTTCCATTGTAATTAATTATAGTTATTATGATGACGGAATATAAAGCCGCAAAGAACCGCAAATCCGAATAAATGTTTTCTACTTCTTCTCCTACCGGGGCTCTTCTACCGGTGGATTATATTTATTTATGCTCCCGGGGTCCAAAATCCTTCTACCCCGGAATAATTCTCTATAGGACTCGAAACATAAAACGATAAAACAGTTATTTTCGGACTCTCGGGTGGAATAAGTGTTCACAATTAGCCATTCTAGAGAATTTTCCACCGAGCACGCAAACTGATGCCGCCGTCCCCGTCATCAAAGCAGGCTCTTTTTGTTATTGTTTTTTTATTCAATACAAAAGTCCGTCGATGCGGAGAAGTCAGAATAGCTGGAACTTTGAATGGTAAAATTAGCTGGTTGAACAGCTTAGCTTACAAAAAAAAAACATCGTCTACTTTGATCGGTTCTGGCAGGCAGTTAAACAAAAATGACCCTTGCGTGCTAAGCGGATCATCCGAAATCGTAAGATATTATTAACCGAAATAGAAGTCAGATAGTCGGCAGTAAGCCAACCTTCTTAAGCTCGGCTTCTGAAAGAAAAGTTTTTCTGAGAGGTTTTGCAAGAATCTGATCATTCGCGAATCTCTTTATCGAAAACACCATCTGCGATACTTCTCTTTGATAAAACTTTTCTTGGATAAAAATTCCATTGATTGTGTCCCAGCCGCCCCGATAGAACAGTCCGTCTGGCAAATAAATGTGCCATTTCCATGTCAGTACTCACTTTATTTCCACTTTGCCTCAACAAACAACTGTCAGACGCCTGAATGATATCAACGTGCCATTCAATAGCTGCCAGCCAATGAGGTAATCAAAATAAGGACAACCTACAGTGCTCCAGACTACAAATATGTATCTACCCAAGCCACGACCTATTCCAACCAACTATGGCTGAGGGTCGAGCAAAATGATGTTATCATAGACAATGCTCAACACCTGTTTGTCCGTTGTACGCCAGAAAGTAGACATGCTGAATAAGCATATACCTACCCTAAAACAAAAAAAGCACTTGAATGGGATCTTTCCACTTACAGAAGTTTTTTTTTTGGTTTTTCTACCTTTGGATAAAGTAAATAGACTTGTAAATATGGAAGTCGTGTAACGAGCCGAGATTTTCTCAACAAAGCACGTAAAAGCACCGATTTATATCAATTTCCATTTTGCTGCTTCTTGCTCCAAAGAACCATAGGCCCTTACGAGGAAAACTCTTCCCAATGGAGCACTTTTTCTGCGTATCAAGGTTTCCCTACCAACCTGGCGCTCGATGCGGGTTTTCCCCGCCGCTCTCATCAGTAGGGGAATGTCTTGGCTTGGGGCGAAATTTGGGCATAATGTGACGGGTAATTTGGACCACCCGTGCGCTTAGACGAAATCGTTAACACGGGAGCTGAAAAAATCGCTAATGGAAGATGCTGCTGCGAAAAATTGATAGGTATCATCGATTTATGTTAGTGCAAATTTCAGAATCGACGCTGATGTGACATCTTTAGTGTTGGATTAAGATACATGCATTTTACAAATACGCGTGAGTGCGTGAATTGGGCTTTATTGCTAAAATTGGGCGATATTTGATTTTTAAAAATGCTTGATTTAATAGTTTGACATTTGTTATTCATTTCAAAAGATGTACTTTTGATCTGTTTGATTCCAGCGCTTTAATCGTAATTCCAATATCAACCTATTTTCCCAAATTAAAAGAATGACATCTTACATCGGAAGAAAAAAATACATAAATTATACCTACCAATAACTATCCTCATCGTTGAAGTTACAACGATGCAGTTCTGATATTTTTTAAATAATTTTTTTAATTCAAGTGTAAAAAAAATCAAAATAATATGCAAAAATACAAGGCATAGTTCGAGCTATTTTATCATCTTTTAAGCTATCAATCTTTCAACCAAACCAACTTCACATTTAAAGTCCGACCCTATGGCTTTTGAAGCTGTTGACTCATTAGCGCCCGAAACATCGTAAATGATCCCTTTAATGTTTGTGCTACAAAGCTCCATCCACTGGTTTCAACTGACCTTTCGAAGAAAAACTTTCCCTGCCAATTCTCATAAAACAGAAAGTTTCACGAACGGAATCAAACGATCTAGACTAATAGAGCCTTTCGCAGTAATGAAGCCATTTTCTCAACCTGCCCCCTCACCGGCTAGGCTCATTGGATCACTTTGGTCTGTTACGCATTGTCACCTATTCGAGCACCTTAGGCCAGGTACAGCGAAAAACACACCTCATCCCATCGCACAAACCACGACTTTTCCAACCCACTGGAGGGTGAAAGCTCCCGATTTTCTCGCTCTATCCGGGAAGGATTTGTGCTTTTTCCTGCTGGTTTCTCTACTTTCTCTGCTCCTTTTATGCGCCATTATGGCACGACAGTTTTCATGACTTATTTACTTTTTATTGCGCTTGTGATTATTTTCTGTGTTTTTCTGCACTCCTGCTATTCCGGTGCCTTTTCCTACCACCAATAAGCAAACCGGCACCGGCTTTGTGGCTTTAATCACTTCAATTTTTTATTGGTGTCATTATCCGTGTGCTTCCGATGGAGCAGCAGGCCTTGTTTTTCTATTTCTCCACGTCGAAACATGCTCTACTGACTCCTGTTTACCAAAGCCATACCTTAGGACGGGCTTCAATATAGGTGTGCACAATCATATAACCATTCCACCACAGAAGGCCGGAGCTGTTTGGAGGCAATGTTCATCGACACTAGCCAAGCCACACTCGAACAAAATACCTACGCACATCGTCATATGGGTGGGTGGGTGCTGTTGAGTTGAGAGACAGAGCCTTTGCTTTTTGCTTATCCCTGTCATTCATATTATGGAAAATAGGCGTCACCCAGCAAACCATCCCGCATCGGCTCAAAACAGAACATATGCTTACCGGCTTGCTTCGATTAAGTCACATAAATACACCCCACAACCTGGTCTTTACGAAAAGTGAGGTTTGGAACGGACACTGTGTTGCAGAAATGCAGGGGAAGTTTCACCGAGTTTTTGAGAAACTGATAAAAAAAAGACGTAGTTATGTTATATTAGCCAAGCAAACTTAGGCAACTTACAATTCAAATATCCTTTATAATCCCAATAAAATTTTCAATAAGAAAACCTACATGAAAATTAACAATACGAAAGCACTCAAGGAATTTATATTCTTGGCTTAGTTCTGGGCCATTGGACGAAAGATACGTGGGTTAGCCTATCCTAAATAGGGAACACACTGTATCCCCCTACTCAAAAAAGATCCTTTTTGGTCGGTGCGGATGTGCCGGGTTTGCTGATGGTGGTTAATCCATTCATTTGCTTGATGTGGGAGGGCTTTCAAACGGTTGACTGGATGGATGAATGCCCCGTTCTTCCGGCCTTCGATGTGATGTGGTTCTCGGATGTGGCATGAGTAGGGGCAAAACCTCCTTCAACGCAATCCTGCCTGCTGCCTATCGGAATGAGGGCAATGAAGTGGAATCCGGAGGCCGGATGAAGAGTGGATTTATTCGGATAGACAGATAGAAGAAAATTATTTTCCGCACTGTGGTATAGGAGCAAAACTACGACCATAGTCCGGATCAATGTAACTGGCTCAGAGAGCAGACGAGAGAGATGAAGAGAGCGAGTGCAGAATTTTCCGAACTAATTGAAACCCATCCATCTGTGAATATTGTGTGAGATACTTTCATGTAGAGAACTTTTTCCACAGAAGCGACCGAAAATAGGCTTAACATTATTGAACAGCCTAATCCAAACAGATCGTTGGGATGTTGGGATGCCGCCTAATATATCACACGAGCCGACAGGCTAACGTCAAATTCAAATCAGTTTTGAATTCATCAGCGGTAGCTAAATGCATGCTAATCAGATTTCATGGTCCCTTAATTGAGCACGTTCTGGTACATCATCCGGCTTTCAAGCAATCGAGTCCATATTGGGTATTATCGGAGCGAATTTATTCGGAAAATTCCATCAGCGACTGAATATTTTCAATTGATTGCGATCCCCAAATTACGTTGATGAATCTGGAACTGTTTGGATAAATTCAATGATTTTGAATACAGATTTCAAACCATTTGCGTTTCTGATAGGGTTCTTTTGCGGCTTATTATAAGGATATCTTGAAATGAGGATGAGACATTTTAATTTATTTATATTTATGTATACCCAAATGATCTTTACCACAGAGAAAAGTATCCTGGAAAAAAGTAGAATATATTCCTACTATTAAAGATAGAAATATCAAAACATTATTAAGGATAGAAATATCAAAACAATATTGAATGTTAAAATGTCAGTTGAAAAAAGCAACATTTGAAAGCTCATATGTTATTTTCCATCTGAAGAAAATTTTGGCATTGAAAACAACCAGTTCAACTGACATCACTGCTTGTGCCTAGCAAGGAATTACTTTCAATGTAGTCATACAGGCAAAACATATTTAACTCCGCTCTGGACAAGTAAGCAATTATATTTTTTGAAGGACATGCTTAAATATGCATGTAACAGGAAGTCAAAAATCTTTTAAAAAAAGGAGATACACGGTAAATAATAAAAAGGTAAAATTTACCGAGATAGCTAGGTGAACGTTCGTGGAAGCTAAAAAGTAGCTTTCTACCTCTTCGAGGTGAAACTCACCTCGCAGCGAGGTGAAGTATACATTAATCGAGCTGGAAAAAGGTGCAATTCACCGAGAAAAAAGGTAAACTTACCTAGTAGCGAGGTGAAGTTGACCTGGATTGAGCTAATCAAAACGGTACAATTCATCTCGAATAAAATAACTATTTGCCGAATCCTTTTATTAAGATTAATCTGTTTTGTTATTCAGGAACAAGTTCTGCTTCGTGCCCAATATGTTGAAATCGGAACAGAACGGTAAATGTTTCCTTAGATTTGTTTAGTTGTGCTGGTTCTCATCGTAATACTTTGCTTTTGTTACAGATCGGCCGATAGAGCTTCCAAGTGTTTTATTCGTCATTCCGGAACATCCCCCAGGTATTATTCCGAAAAAGCCGGACCTGACCGGATTAATCGAAGGAGAAGAACATGAATGTTAACGAAATGCAGGAGGATTCAGCGGCTATGGTGGCTCGGAAAAACGCGAAAAAGGAGAACGTGAGGAAGCAGGAGTATTTGTCCATCAAAACGAAGATCACTGTGCCGAATTGCCGAAAATGGCGAAAAAAATAGCCTGGACTTGGCTCAACAATATTTTTTAATTATGGTGATGCATTGCAACAATAATTATAAGGTAAAAGTACCTATTTATCTTGAATAAATATTAATTTTTGAACAAATTTTATTTTTGTTTCATTTTTTTTGAAGAAACCGACCAAACCAGCTAGCATTTATCTTTTAAATCAGAGAATGGGATAAAGGTATTATTAACAATTTTGAAATTTAGAGTACATTTACCTAAAGAGGCTATAGTAAACAAAGAGGCCCCATCTGATCCCTTTTAAAAGTAATGAGCATGCAGCTCTGCTGTATGGATGCCTTTATAACTGCTTGCTCTAGAGACCAAGTATGTTCTATGAAAATAAAGACCAAATTAACGAGAAAAAACTTAAACTTGAGACTAAAAGATCGGTTTATGAAGAAATGTGATACAGTAAAACAAAACCAAAATTAAAAGATTTTGTTTAAGTAAGATTTTTTTTTCAACCGGTAAAGCCGGGATAGTAGTCAAAATTTTCATCGAACCCCACGTATTTCTACATCGTCCCTTAATTTTATTCTTAAAAATAACAAAGATCAAATAAACTCTGCAATACAGCAAAGCTGTCAGAAATTTTTAAAAAAAATCAAAAATAAAATTGGTTTTCAGGGCTTTTCCATTCGGAATCAACTACAGATAACCTGATAAAATATTTCTAGTTAATTTTGAAATGATAAGAGACTAGGAAAAAACAAGTACACAATGAATCGAATAACATCAAAATTGGTTAACATTTGCGGCCATGGAAACGTCAACAAACTACAGGTAAAACTTTCCCAAAATTTTTATTTTTAAACAGCTTTGGAGGGTTAATAACTAAAATTTAAACTTGATATTTTTAATAACCAAAACACTGCACACACAATAAATGTTTAGTTAAAAACAGAAGTTCTTGGGGCATAAATAGTGTTTCCCACTGAGTGGGTGGGGGAACACTTTGAAAACGAACACACACATCTAGGATCTCAGTGAAATTTCATGTTTCTTTGAAGAGAAGATCTAAACTCTGCTTAAGACTAAAGAGTACTTCTTTCAAGGACATCATGTCTAGCATCTTACTAATTCTAACACCACCAGCCCACAGAGAGAGTACTATGTATGCCGTGACCGAGATTCGATCTTATGGCCTCTGGCTTAGAAGACTTAAACGCTATCCTCTAAGCCACGGTCGGTGGCTTTAATAGAGATCAGGGTTGGTGAGATAATTTATAAATAAAAATGTTTTTTAAATGTTACTAAAACAATATTTAATTTTAAGAATTATACAAATAACAATATCAACTGAACAGAAAGTTTCTGGTTGAACTGATTAGTGATGCAATGTATAATTTTTGTTGAATAAAATAACATCGAAAAGTTACAGAGTGGCATCGGGAAAGTTATGCACTTTATTTATGTCAGGAAACACAAGTCAGTTTATAATTCTCCTCGGAATTGATTTCAATAACATCAATAAGAATTGAAATTACGATGTACTCATAGTTGAGTGTGATTTTGAAACAAAAACATAAACTAGTTTGAGCTTTATGACATAAATAAAGTATATCACCCCACGTTTTCTCTACTTTTTAATAAGTGTAAAACATTTTCATTTTGTGAATTATTGAAAGTCTGTGGTTCAATGCTAAAATACTTAATTGATTTTAATTGTTTTCTTTAAGTTATTGGGTAACGGACTTATTTTGGACCGGTATATATTTTGGACCACTTTGTAGCTTTTTGCCAAAATTCCTCTCATAAATCATGTTATTCATAAAAATTGTGAACAAATATAGTTAAAGCTACTTCTTATGATTCTAATCACATCTTAAATTTTATTTAAGTAAGCTGTTAACGGAGAGAAAATTGAAAATAAAGTTTTGATTTTTCACAGTTGGACCGAATCAGGGCCATTTCAGGAGGACGTGCCATTATTGGAGTCAACTTTCAAGAGGTTTGCTCCATAGCTTTGATGAATTTTACAAATACAAACATGTTCACAGCTATGACAAAACTCGTGAAAACTATTATGCAAGCTCGAAAAAGCAAAACAACTGTTTTTAATAGCAATTTGAGCCATGTCGAAAATAGGTCCTACTTTATTCCTTAGGGACTTATTTTGGACCACCCCTTGGTATTAAACTTGATAACCTGGGTATTAAACTTGCTGTTAAATTTTCATGAAAGTAATGAGACGTTGTACGACGATATGGAAGAATTATGCACACTATTTCAATCACTCATTATGAAAAAATTTGGAATTTAAGCATGATTTTATTTAATCAACTTGCCAAAGCCATTAGACGAGGTTCATTTTAATAGACATAAAACCAAGCCTATCATAGTTTTAACTTACTTTTTGTGCACTATGTTTTGAATCACGAATCTAACAATCTTCATCAATGGCAACTGTTTGATAAGCAGTTGGTAAAAGCCACAGCTTAAAGAAACCTCAAAACATGAAAACTTGGACTTGCAATAATTTTATTTATTAATTCATTGTTTTTTATGCTTCATGAAAAATTATTGAAAGTTTGGCATAAAAGTTTGAACCATTTAGGATTGCCAGTGAAATGAGTGCAGTCAGGAATGATTTCCGAGGGAAAAAAAACTTGGGCAGGTAGAAGAAACGAAATATAAAACCCGTCTAAAGGAGGGGTTTGGAAAAAACGGCAACAAATCGGCAAATATGCAACGAGTTTAATTTTTGTAACAGTTGAAATATCTCAGTTAATATAAGAACAATTTTATCAAATAATATATTCAATTCTATCTATATATGTTTCAAAACTTGGGAAAAGGTGGTTGAAATGTGTAAATTTTAAAAGCGATAAAGTACTCAAAATCTAGTTTTTCAGCCCCTGTGGTTATGCAATTTAAAAAAAAACTGTTGGAAAATTACTCCAACGATAAGTTTTATCCTAGAACAAAGTTAGTATCAAACTTTAAACTGAATTTTTGTGAAAAAAAAATCTGGCTTTTAGATAGCTAAAAAGATAACAGAAATCTCGCACATATTTATCTTTTTGAATCTGTCTACAGAACTGAAGCCAAACCAAATCCACTAAGGTTTTAGAAGTCAAAATGCATCAATTGATGTCGCGAGGTTAATGATGTCAGACCGGGGAACTGAAATGAAGGGAGAAAATTCGTCAAAGATCACACAAATTGTGCATCCAATGATTGAACTTGTGGCAATTTGTAAGAGAAAATCAGAAGGTTTGAGTCTAAATGAGAGAAACCAGTGCTCAGAAAGAGTGAAAATGTGCCAATTGTTGCAAATTGTTGCAATTTGTGAAGCAGTTGTGGAATTTTGATCATAACCACTCCAAATGCAAAGAATTCTCCCTTGATTTCAATCCCTTGTGTCAGACTTTCCCAACGTATCATTGGGTCGCCTGAAGGAGATTTGCGTTCTGAATATTGAGCCTAAAGATAAGCCAACTGGCCAGTAATGAACACTGCAGAATAAATTTCGTCAAGATTTCAGTGTGCTGTCTGAATTTTCATAACATTTTATCATATCGAACAAACAAAACTTGACTAGCCTATAACAATAAGAAAAGACAAAATTATCTGAATAATTCGTATAATTGCGCATCAACCGCTGTCGAAATATGGCAAAATTTAGAAAAAAAAACTAATTTAGTTTAAGGGTGGTCCAAAGTAGGTCCAAATAGAAACCTGGTGGTCCAAAATACTGACCAGAGTAATGATTAAAGAAACGTGTTTTTAGGCTTAAATCTTGTTACATTGCTACGAACGACGATATTTTTTCTATAGAAAAAGCTTTGATCTTCGTAGAAGAGCAGGCGTCGACTTGCCGGTGACGGACGCGTTTTTTTCGTCTCGTGGAAATTTGTTTTGATTTGTGAAAATGAAGAAATGTGAAGAAAATTATGGTGTAAATTGTCCACAGTGGGCAGAAAATGGGATGTTACACCGTTACTACCCGTAAATGTCACTGAAAAGAACCAGAATCAGAACATAGCGGGAAACAGCAGGGGCTACAGTGCCAATATATGCTGAAAACTATGGTTAACAACTTCCAATTTTTGAACATTTCCGAAGGAGCGGGCCGTGGAAAGAAGCTAAGTAATTTTATTTTATATTAGAAAAATTATCGCTGCATGAGTTATCTTTATTATTTTAATCCCTGATCTTCAGTGCTATTGGAAATACACTGTGTAAATTCATAGTCTTCTAAAGTTAATGGATAGTTTACAATGGTATATTTTTACTGTATTCAGCCACCACAATTCACATATGGTATTCCCGAAACAGAGATGTTGCGCAATCGCTTTCCACTCAAATCGAAGCAAATTTGTTTTTCATATGATCGATAAGGATTCAAAGCTATTAGTTGCTTCAAAGAAAGGTAGCAAAATTTAATAAAAATATGCCTCTTAGTGAGAACATGGTTTTGTTAAAATTTAGTCAAAAGCTTGATTATCTGTTATTGTTTTAAAACATATTGTTATATTCTCGCTTATGTTTTCTTCCAGTTTCTAGTTCTGATTCTAGATATATCAATTAATAATATCAGGACAAAACAACTCAATATGTTTTTTAATATTTGACGATTGACTTATTAATTTAAATATGTTTCATTACAGTTTTTTAAGAAACTTTTAAGAACTTATGTTAACGGAGAGCCACCGAAATGCTAATTTGATTCGATTATTTCAAAAAACAAGATTCATTTTGAAACAATTTATTTTTTTATTTTTTGTAATGAATTGTGAACATATCTTAAGTATAACATAAATATTAATCCACTACTTGAGAGTGAATATCTCGCATAAATACCATGAATAACCAACTTTTTTTGGTTGATTTGTTTTCTCGTGCAATCGTGAAATCAATATGAGGCAAAGAGTTGAATTGCATTGATGAGTTTCCAAAAACGATCTTATTCAGTTATCATAACCTACACAACAAAGTAAAAATAAAAGGAACAAAAAGGAGAATCACTTCATCCATTAACAAAACTTTTATATTTAAAATATGTTTTCTAAATATTCTTCGAAGTTTGATAGAAGTATTTTCAAACTGAAGGGTCGTTTTTGAAAACACATTAGTGTACCAGGAACAAGAATTGGGAAAACAAGTTAGTTTAAAGAAAATGTAAACACATTTTTTATACGTTTAAACTTTTTATCACTGCCTCAATGTAAGAAATAGGAGTTTCCTTAAGAAAAATCTAGGAGCATAGGAGGTGTAGGAAAACTCGATCGCACCATTCACCAAAATGGATCCTGATCTATTACCTTTCCCCTACTAACAAAACCCTTTCGTTGGATATTAAAATATAGATTCGCAGACGTATAGACGGTTTCTATAGTTGGTGATTTTGACTTACCTTTGGTGATTAGTTAATCTTTGGAATACAAAGAGACAAAAGGTTGTTGATTGATCCTATTAAGTATCCTACTAACAATCCCTCCTTCATTCCTCATTGACTACTAGGACGTGGCCGGCGCCGTTATTGGTCATTTTCAAAGGGAGAGCATGAGTTTTGTGCATTGTGAATGAACTGCTAGTCCCAAGCACCATTCTTTTGGCCCTTGCACAAAGCTGATGGCCTCGATCAATCACGGAGTAGCAACCATTGGCGAGGTAGAACTTGTTCTGCTTAGCCACGCCAGCGATCATGGAATTTGAAGTGCGTCAATTGAGTCTAATCAAATTTGCTATCTGATGTTTTAAAAGAATGATCATCTAAACACTTCAAGTTCAATGATTTAAGGTGGATATGAGTAGTCAACTAAGCTAAGCTAAGAAAAAGCTTTGATCTTCGTAATAAACGGATAAAGCAGTCGAAAATTGTAACACATGCTTTTTTAAAAATAGGTCCTTTACCCTATAGGGTAAATGTTATAAATGTTTATTGAAAACCATCATTCAATATCGACGAATGCTGGTAAAAAAAAAATTAAGGCTTATGCTATAGAATGTTGATATTGTGGCAACCATTACTTAACCCTTTTTATTGAAAATGAATTTGTCACAATTATTGAACACAAAGGTTCTAAAATTGAACGTTCGTTTCTTTCTAGTGTTTGATATCTGATACGCGTTCAATAACTCATGCGTCTACCCTATATGTTGAAAAATGAAATGATTAAGCTTTATGATGGCCAATATTTAATTCAATTTCACCAAAAATGCAAATCCCTTATTGTTTTGGTTTAACAAAGCTTTCATTCAAGAAAACTTATCTAGCTTCGGTAGTTTTACGTGGAAAACGTGTGTTCATCATGTACTTTTTAACATTTTTTTAGAGATTTATTTAGACATGTACATACGAATAGTCTAATTTGGCCAACGGTTAAGATCCCAAGAGAACTATTTATTTCAGTGTGCTCCATGGAATAACCGGATGGTTTTCAACATGCTATAGTTTGCTGAAGGACATCAGATCACTTTTCGCTTCTAGGGCGTTGATAAAAAAAATGAGACTGAATTCCAGTGATGTCGAAACAGGCGCCAGACAGTTTGAACTTGCTTCTTTACAAGCATAGACGAAGGTGGAATTAAGGCAAGATATCTTAAACAAAGTTGTTGAAAGATGACGATGATCCTTAACCTTAAGTATACCATACTTTCTACTACTCATATTTGAAAAAATATGGCAAATCTGATTTATAGAAATTCCTTGAAATTTAAATCTTTCATCAAATTACATCAGTAGCATGCAAATCGTATCTAAGGATAAAAAAATTATGTTCATTTCGAAGGCAACTCTAAAACATCGTTTTTTGCCACAAAAACTTAAACTTTTCAAGGAGGAATATGAGTTTTTTTTTAATTTATGTAGCAAATATTCTTAATAAATCCGGCAAAAATACTTGCAATTTCTAACCATACCTGGGATCTTGGCCAGGTTGAGCTTATATGCAAGAAAATCTGGAATGAACGATAATCAAAGCATAAAGCGATACTTGTAAGTATACTCCATCACAATCTACAGTGAAAAAGACACCTTAGATGTTTTACTGGAACCTTAAGTTTTTGTAACATTCGCAATTATATTTTTGAATATTTATTAAATTCTATGTAATCAATCATAAGCCTGTGAATTAGTTGGAGAACTGTAAAGTTCGCAGGAAAAAAAACCAAACGAAGATAAATGGTACGCTGTAAGCTTAATATAGGATTGTATCCCATTTACCCGAAAACCATTGCCCAGAATGAATTTTTACCAGAATGACAAATACCCGAAATCAAACCCCAGAATGAACCATTTCCCAGAAAAAAAATCCCCAGAATGCACCATTTACCAGAAATTTTTTTCCCAGAATGGATCATTTCCCAGAATTTTTTTCCCCAGAATGGAACATTTACCAGAATGGCACAAATCCCAGATTTTTTCCCCTAGTATTTTTGTTTGTTTTTTTTTCTAATGAATTCTTGAATATTTCATATGATTCGAAATTAATTTTTTCAAAATGATTTTTTAAATGAAACTACGACTTTGAAATTTTTCAACTAAATTTATTTTAGAACCAATATTGTGCTTTGTTTATGGTTTGGGTACTTTAATTGATTCAATGCTTACCATGGTCCTTTAAAAAACCGTTTTGGTATGCGACTCCTCACGCTGCGCGTTCGAACTTGAAAGACGTTTTGTCCTTCACGCTGTCGCGTGGCGGACGGGGCTAAGGGATCACCCCTAGCTTTCACGCAGACCTAGGAAGCCCCGGCAGACCTAGACCAATGCCTTAGGGCCGCCGCTTCCGACGGCGGGTCGGCGGCCTCCTCGGATTTGGGAGCTTCGGCGGCTTTGTGCCGCCTCAGCCCAGGCGCGGTCCTATGGGGGGGGTGATCGGGGTGATCACCCCCCCCCAAGCGGCAAAAAACCGTTACGAAATACACGCAAACGTTGGATTTTATATAAAAACTAAGAACTTTTCCTAGTAGGTGTACTTTCGAATTCTCAAATTTTTCCACTCCGTGGGGGTGTTTCTCCAAAAAAGATTTTACTAATCACTTAATAGCTTTAAATTGAAAAATAGTCGTTACACCCAACTAAAACAGCTGTAACTTGCAATTCCCTGGAACGGATTTCCCAAAATAACTTTCGTTAAGGTACTCAGCGTTGAAAAAGAATTTGCTGACCATATACGCTACCGGCCATAAGTTTGGGATCACCCCCTCAAAAACAAGAAAATTTGTTTGGTCATATCTCAGACATATTGCATTTCTTTTGATCTTATTCTAAAGTCGATGAACAAAACCTTTTTTGTATATTTTTGGCAAAATGTATGTTTATTTAATACTAGCTGATCCCATACGAACTCCGTTTCGCTTTCAACTTGGAATATGTCATGAACAGTTTGTATGGAAGTCAATTGCCAAGCATTCTCCAGATGCACTTCTGAATTCATTGTTAAGTAATAATTGCAAAATTATTGGACGATCACTTTGTCTGTCGTCTGCTACTAAATTTTAAATCAGGAATCAGTTGACCGTGCCAAAAAACCACGTGTATAAATTTCGACTAAATCATTGCATAACAACGCAATTATTGCCAAAAAGCTAAACCCCTTTCGGGGGCTCTTATACAATGAAATCGATTGCGCTTCCCTCAAAACTCCCGTGTGCAAATTTTCAAAGCAATCCATTGTACAATATCGTCAATATTGCTAAAAACAGTGAAAATTTAATTAATATGGACGACCCCTTTCGTCGACCCCTGGCAAAACATTTGACATCTGAAATCGATTGCCCGTCCCTGAAAACTACCGTGTGCAAATTTTCATCCCAATCCGATGTATAATAACGACGATATTGCAAAAATATTGAAAGGTTTATATGGACGACCCCCTTTGCCGGCTCCGTACGGGAATTTAATACCTAAAATCCATTGCTCATCTCTCAAAACTTTCGTGTATCAATTTTCGTCTGAATCCGATGTATAATAACGACAATATCGCATCAACAGTGAATAGTTAATATGGACGACCCCTTTGACCGACCCCTGATTTTAGTTTGGATAAGTAAAATCAGTTGTTTGTCCCTAATAACTCCTATGTGCAAATTTTCATCCCAATCCGATGGATAAAAACGTCAAAATCACTAAGTTACTGAGAACTTAATATGGACGACCCCTTTTGCCGGCCCCTTACACTGAATTTGATACTTCAAATCGATTGCACGTCACTCAAAACTATCATGTACCAATTTTCATCTGAAAACGATGTTTAATAACGTCAATATCGCAAAAACACCGAACAGTTAATATGGACGACCCCTTTGGCTGACCCCTTACACAAAGTTTAACACCAGAAATCGATTTCTCGTCTTTCAAAACACTCATGTGCAAATTTTCATCACGATCCGACGAAAATTAACGTCCATATCGCGAAAACAATATTTGTCTTCTATGGACGGCCCCCTTCAAAAGGGGTCATCCGAAAATCTAAAAACATTTTTCATCATTCCTGGTCCTAATGAGCATCCGTGCCAAATTTCAGACCTCTAGCCCTTAAGACGGCTGAGTCTATAGAGGACAAACAAACAAACAAACAAACAAACAAACAAACAAACAAACAAACATACAGAAATTGCTTTTTATATATAGAGATGACTTAAACTTAAGTTAAAGTTGGAAAATTTCCAAAATATCGCACTTTATATTTCAACCCGATTAGTTCAGGGTTGGGTGAACCCAATTTAAAAATTCGAGTTGCATTTGAATCTTTTTTATAACCGTCAAAACACACTGTTTTTCAATTTTGTGTTATAAATTTGCATAGTGTTTTAAACAGATAAAATAACTACTTAAGTTATCGATCAAAGTTTGGAATCACCCCTCAGTATGGTGTATCGGCAAAAAGTTTGGGATCATGCAAAACATGCAATTTAATTTCGTGCGTATCTCTGTCATCAAACAACGTATAGCTTATCTGAAAAGTTAAATTTAATGCTCATGAGTTGTTTTCGCTTTTTGGATATTTAGTGAATTTTTTTTAAGACTAACTTCGTTGAAACTTTAGCTATAGTTTGATCATTTTTTAATAATGTTCACCAAATAAATGGTATGTTCAATAAATACCTGCAATCTTTTTTGGACCATAACTTTATTATTATTTGGCTCCATGTTTGATGATCAACATATCTCGATCCTTGACTTGAGCATTAAAGTGTTAAATTGCCTTTGGGGCCGTTCAGATACCACGTGGACAGAAAAAAAATGAGATTTTTACCCCCATCTCCCTCTCCGTGCACAAGTGTGGAAATTTGGCAACCCCTACTCCCATCCTTCAGATGTTCACCTGGACAGATTCGATTTTTGTTGAATACATCTAACACTACATTTCCATTTCATGGTTTATTTTTCATTGCAAGCTCCGATTTTTACAGAATGCATCTCAATTTGAGATTCTCAAAAGCCCATATTTTTTTTTAATTAACACATCGAAACTGTCTTGACAATTTAAATTAAAAAAATACATTTAAATTTCAGAAAACTTTTTTTAAATAGTTTCTCATTTTGGAACTTTTTTGAAAAAATTTAGCATTGATTGTATTTGCCTTGACGTAGCAAAAATGATCGATTTTGATTTATTGATATAAAACGATTCTTCTTAATTCAAACTATATTTGATATTTTTGCAGATATTAAGAATTTTAATTTACATACTTTCACGTTTGAAAAAGAAATTGAAATTTTAGATAAATATATGGAAAATGGCCAAACACGTCATATTAAAAATGTGTTTTCTCGAAATAAGTTTCTTTTTTTTAAATTAATTATTTATTCTTCTTTCCAAGGCTTATTAACTGTGATATTTTACGTTTTTCATGAGCTTTTATGCACTTATACCCCTTTGGCTCGAAGAGCCTTATACATTTTCAGCCGTTATCACAATCAAACAATTTTAGTAATGATCAATAGTTTTTATAAAATTTAATTTAAAACTTTCAAAGTTAAGTTATTGAAATAAGAAATGGTTACGATTAAATGTTCTGAGACCAAATTATGATTAAAATCATAAAAATAAATTTCAATTAAGGGGATTTTATGGTAATAAAAATTACATTAAAAATGTGAAATTAAGATTATTGGTTGAAACTTGATATCAGTTAAACTTCAAATTCTATACAAAGCTCGAAAAAAAATTTGTGTTTTCCACTAACTTTGATTAGTACTTTGGTTTTAAAGCTGTAAAAGGCTCGCGTTACCTGCGGATGTACATATGTGACTGCAGTTTTTCACGTATTGTTTGTTTTCTATGCAAAAAGTGATAAAATATTTTTATCAATTCTATCATCACTTTAAAAATATTACTCACAGTGGTATTTTCGGCAGATATTCGGTGATGCAAACAATACTTTTGAACACATTTTAAGCTAATTTACGATTTTTCATGTTCAGAATATTCGTTTCACTGAATACTTGAAAAGGGCCAATAGTCGGTATTCGGCTGTTCGCACTATTCGGTAAATCTCTAATGATATCGATTCAATTTCCGAAAAAATACTAAAAATACGACTTCTGAAACTAGAGGTGATGGATAAAATCTGAAATCGAGGTCAGAAATTTATTTCCGAAATCAGTTTTAAAAGCATAGGCTCCAAAAACTAGCCTTTGGTTTAATTTTTCCTATTCCGTCATTCCCGACTATTTTCTCGGAAACGAGGCCATCGCTCAAGTTTAACATTCGGAAGATACATATTTTTCTAATTTGTGACCAACAAGGCTGGATTCCAGGATTTACACCAACTATATCGCCGATACTGTTTTTAGCTTATGTGCACAATAATATTTAAAATGGATAAATGGAAAATGGGTGGATATGAGTAGTCAACCAAGCTAAGCTTAGCTAAGCTATGTGCACAATAATATTTAAAATGTTGAGTTGAAATTCAGCATGATAATTTAGGTTAAAAAATCCACTCTGCATCTGAAAGTTCGGTTATTTTAATTGCAAATGATTATGTTTCAGAAATTAACTCTTTATTCAATATGTTTTTATTAAATTCAAACATTATAAAAAAAAGATTGAAAATATTGACAGCATGAAGAAAACATACGACTTTCCACTTTTTTCATAAGTAATTCGTTGCAATTTAGTTACTTTTTTCTTTGGAATAAGTTCCAACAAAATTAAAAATCTAGTATGAGAGATTGAAATTCAAGAAAAAAAAAACAAATAAAAATGGAGTTCCAAAAGCTGCATACCTAACAATATGATTTTTATGATCTTATTTAAGAATTAAATTTAAATTTAAAAATTTAAGAATTTGAACAAAAATTAATAATAATTCGAAACTTCAGAAAAATAATAAAATATTCAGTCTTAAATTTATATCAATTATTAACAAACTTATCTCAAATAATCGTTTTTGAGTCGTTGCAAAATGAGAATTATTAAAATTTTAGTGAAGGTCATACCCTGATATGAAAATTCCCAGTAAAAATATTGTGGATAACTTGGAGATTTTTTTTTTACGTTTTCTTCTACGAAAATGTGTGTTCAATTTTCATTTGTGAAATGACATTGATATCGGAAAATTCTTTAAAAAATTCTTAAGGTTATGAGATTCCAAACTGCCAAATGTAAAAATTACAAAAACTATCTTTTTATCAAAACTTTTTCGCAGTGAACATCTAAGATTCGCAGTTTGATTTATAAAAGGATATCAAAATAAGAAATTTGTAAAAAAAAATTTTCATTTTTTTTCATTAATTTCATTAATTTTGTCGAATAACAAACACCCCCCCCCCCCCCCTCCTCCATCTTCTACTCTGTTTCTCAAAATACACGTTTTTTCGCCAGATATTTACGATCCTTTTTATTGCCTGATTTTTGAAAATTTGGAAAATCACCCCCCCCAAGAGCAAACTCTAGGACCGCCCCTGCCTCAGCCCCTTCATCCTCGTTGGTTGCGGCCTTGCTGCAAAAGAATAAAGTTATGAAACCCCATTTTTATTTGTAACAAATCCTTTTTTTTAAATAATTTCTAGTAAGGATAAATGTTTTCAATTTTCTGGGAAATGGTCCTTCTGGCGAAAAAATTTCTGGTACATGGTTCATTCTGGTGAAAAATTTCTGGGAAATGGTACATTCTGGCGAAAAATTTTCTGGGGAATGGTTCGTCTGGGGAAAAAAAATCTGGGGAATGGTTCTTTCTGGCGATTGGAATTCTGGGGATTTTTCATTCTGGGCAATGGTTTTCGGGTAAATGGAGTACAACCTAATATAGGGTATATGTAGGTAGGTATAAGTGTGTACCCTCATCATGACGGGAGGCGTTTAGCGCGTGGGAGTTTTTTAAAAAATCATTCTCAATAGCTTGAAACCGATGACTGATTGCAAAACAATAGAGTTGGGCAAATAGTTCACTTCCGATATTGAATTCACATAAACAATGTCAGCCCTTCGACGTTGGGTCCATCGAGAGCCATCTGGTACCCGGCCAAGTTCCCACGAGTATTACCGATGGTGAAAAGGGTTTCAGAAAAGTGTCGCTACATCCTAACTAGCACATCTCTGCCGGTGACAGACCCATTTCCGCCAATATTGGCGAACGAGCTACGCCGCGTCAACGATTTCAAGTGATTAAACATTCATGTTTTGTTTGTTTCAAAATCAATCTCTCGCGATAACACAACCATGGAGCGGAGATGGGAAGACCAGAGCAAAAAATATATATAATCTCGCTCTTGGCGGTCGCTTGCCACGGAAGGTGTTATTTCACCAGACCTTTTATCCGTGGCCAACTTCCCCGGGACTCGACTCCGGAGCACAGCGGGACAAAATGACACCATCAATCCGAACCCATCCAACCAGTCAGTCAACCAACAGCCACCATCAGGCGACCAACCATTTGGTTTGGCATCGAGTGGCGTTTGCGTGGCGGCATAACTTCAAATATTGTAGGTATATATAGAACCTATCGTGAGCCAAACGCCACGGATCAAACAAGCGAGAGACCCCCCGTGTTGAATGACGTGACAAGGGGCGAGAGGATCTTGAAAATCGCATGTGGTTCTCACCGATAAGTCAGGTGAATGATGTGACTTACCGCACCACTCGCTCTGTTGGCTGACTGTGATCCTACAGCTGAAGCCAGACTTCGTTTGTTCTGTCACCACACGAACGTCATAGTTGCCAAATTTCGCCTTTGATGATGGTTTTGCTCGACAAAAAAGGGCAGCAGTTGATGGAAACTAATTATGACTAAATTTACACTTAAATCATCAACTTCCGATGACCATGTCAATATTTCAATCTTACATAGTTTCGTGATGAACTCATAGTTCGAAATGTTGACAAGGAACAGAATACAAAAAAAACGATATCCATGTTCATAGCTTCAGAATCATTTTTGTTTTTCCCAAAGTATGTTTAAAAAGTAGTAGTCTGAAACAAGACATAATTTAAACTTTCAAGAATACTAAATATACATCACTGGACAAAATGAAAAAACGGGACGATGCAAACCAGTTACAATTGGAATTGGACTTACATTCGATTATTTATTTAAGTCTTTGACTGCTGCCATACAGACCGAATATTAAAATTAACTTATGTTTAGATTAAAACTATGTTAAAACTAGGGAACGTTACGTATTGCACATTTAAACATTGATTTGGATACATTGAAGTCAAACAAGTGTGAAACATCGTTGAAGACTTGACAACATCGATTCAGCGGGTGGTTTTGTCCAAAAACTGTTCTGTTTCTAGGTAGCCAAAGGGTGGTTTGATTACGCAAACGGCGGGCTGGGGCGTGCAAACTCAAGCTTTGGAGCAATTGTGGACAGTCTATAGCGTTTGTCAGGATGTCGTATACAAACATTCGCTGCAAATATGTTCTTCTTTGGCCTAGGGACGGTATAGACAAAAGAGCACACCTTTGTGGGTAGGGTGGTAGCCTTACAGGGTCTCTCCATGGCAGTTGACGCAACGCATAACGAAGAAATTTTCTCTGAATTCGTTCGATTCGTTCGATATGGACAGAGTGGTAGGGTGCCCAAACTGGTGCCGCATACTCCAAGACACTTCGCAGCAAAGAGCAGAACACTATCTTGAGAGCGTATGGGTCCTCAAAGCTCAAAGTATTTCGTCGCAGGAATCCAAACAGAGCGAAGGCTTTAGCTGTTGTTGTTGCGATATGCTGATTAAACGAGAGTTTCTGATCAAAGGTTACTCCAAGATCCTTAATTGTGACAACTCTTTCGAGCGGAGTGTCACCAAAAGCGTAATCGAAGACCAAAGAATTTCTGGTTCTAAAAAAGCTGATGCACTTGCACTTATCAGCGTTTACTTCCATTCCATGTTTTCCACACCATGCGAGAAGTCTGTTAATGTCTTCTTGGAGGGCAGCGCAGTCCACTCTTGAGTCAACGATCCGGTAGATTTTCAAATCATCTGCGAACAGTAGTTTTGGCGATTGAAGGACGGTTGCTAAGTCGTTTATGAAAATCACGAAAATAAGCGGTCCTAAGTGACTACCTTGCGGAACACCAGACGGCATAGTAAACATAGTGGAGTGAACTCCACGGATATTTACGAAGCCTTGACGATTAAGCAGGTAAGAATGCAACCATTTGCTTACCCATTCAGGGAAACCATAGCGTTTTATTTTCTCCATCACGACCATATGAGGTACTTTGTCGAAGGCCTTGGCAAAGTCGACGTATATTGAGTCCACTTGCAGTTTTTTATCAGTTGCAGTATGCAAGTCACTGGCATAGCACATCAAGTTGGTCAACGTTGATCTCTTCCGGATAAAACCGTGCTGGACTTCGGCAAGTATCGGAGTAGCTGCTGAATAGAGCCTTTCGTACATCAAAACTTCAAGCACCTTTGAAAAACAGCAGAGGATTGAAATTGGCCGGTAGTTCTCCACACGATGCGCATTCCCAGACTTATGAATCGGCGATATAGAAGCGGTTTTCCAATGGCTAGGAAAAACACCTTCTGAGATTGATCGGTTGAAAATTAAACGAAGCGGTGTTGCAAGAGATACAGCTAATCTCGAAACCAATGACGATGGAATGCCATCTGGACCTGGACCTTTCGATGGATCGAGCGAACTGAGTACGTTTAACACTTCCTGATCGGTAAATAGAGGTTGTGGGAGCCTGACGTCGTAGTTCGGTAGAGTTCCAAAATAGGTATCAGCGCAATCAGGATTAGACGAGCTATAAACACTGCTGAAGAATTCCGAAAATAAATCAGCGGATTCCCTGATGCTACTCGAGATGCGTCCATGAAACGATACAGAAAATGGAATCGTATTTTTGAGGCGGCGGCTGTTCATAAATTTCCCAAAACTCGTTGGATCTTGCTTTACGTTGCGTTCGATGTTTAAAATGTATTGTTTAAAGGCAGTGTTTCGCAGGGTTGAGTACTCAACTTCTAAACCAGATAGGATAGTCTTGTTATGATCAGATTTATCCTTGAAGTAACGATTCCGGGCTTTCCGAACTAAGTTGCGGCTTCTACGAAGTTCTGAGTTCCACCAAGGGAACTTAAACGGCTTATGTCGGTTTGGTCGTCTGGGGGGGGTGCACTCACGAAGTATACCCCAAAGGCGGTCATAGAATATGGAGAGAGCACTGTCGATATCCAGATTGGCAAAAGTAGAGATCCAATTTGTTTCTGCTAACGATTCTATCGCACGATCGGTATCACAGTGCATAAAATCTAATTCACAAGATACGGGGTGAACTATTTCCATACTGCATGTTCCGTAAGGATTGTCAATTAATAAAATTGAAGGGTGATGATGTCGATCAGTTTTTAAAATGGCGTGTGGTGGGTTTACAATTTCTGCAAGATCTGGTCTATTCAAGAATATTAAGTCGAGAATTCTGCCATTAGCGTTAACGAGAGAGCACATCTGAGCTAAACCAGATGCAATAGTGCACTCAATTACAGCCAGCTCCTGTTCAGTTGAGGCGTTTACCGGCAGGAGACTATTAGTATCCTCGTCAAAACTCCAGTTTAAGTTCGGTAGGTTATAATCCCCGGCTACGACGATAATATCTTGACTGGTTGCCGAACTCGTTAATCGATCAATTGCTGACATATGGGACGAATATAGAGTAGTTTCGCTATTAGGTCTAAAGTAAACGCAGCACAAGTAGACGAAACGGCATTGATCCTTGATTCGCACAACGATTTGCTCTAAATGATCACATTCAGGTACTGCTACAGAGACTGCATCGATGCCATGCCTTACTGCAATCAATACGCCTCCACCACGTCTCAGCTGACTTGTGTTCGAGTTTCTATCATTGCGGTAAATACTGTAGTTCAAAGCCAATTCAGAGCTTGCTATGTCATCTTTCAACCAAGTTTCTGTGATCATGACAATGTCGTATTCACATGAGGACAGTGCGAGTAGAAATTGATTAAAGTGTTTGGGGAACGTTTGTCGACAGCCAGGAAGTCTGGATCGGGGGGAAATCGAAAACCGGAAGGCGCTGAGACGACAAAGAGAGTTGCCGGTAGTTTCAAGCGAAACCCTAACCTCTCTCCCCGAGATGCCGCAAATAAGCTGGGTGTATCGTCTACAACCGTGCATCGAGCCAAAAAACGAGCCGGATCGACTTACAAGAAGGTAGTGACTTCAAATCACGATGATAAACAAAATACGACGCCCAAAGCGCGATCCCGGAGGCTGTACACGACGATGCTGACGAAGTTTGCCTGTGTGGTAATGGATGACGAAACTTACGTCAAAGCCGACTACAAGTAGCTTCCGGGACAGGAGTTTTATACGGCAAAAGGAAGGGAAAAGGTAGCAGATATTTTCAAGCACATGAAACTGTCAATGTTCGCGAAGAAATATCTGGTTTGGCAAGCCATTTGTACCTGTGGCTTGAAAAGCAACATTTTTATAGCTTCCAGAACTGTCAACCAAGAAATTAACGTGAAAGAGTGTTTGAATAAACGTCTGCTGCCTTTCCTGAAGAAACACGATTGTTCCGTACTGTTTTGGCCGGATTTGGCATCTTGCCATTACGGTAAAAAAGCCATGGAGTGGTACGCTGCCAACAACGTGCAGGTGGTTCCCAAGGAAAAGAACCCTCCCAACACGCCAGAACTCCGCCCAATTGAGAAATACTGGGCTGTTGTCAAGCGGAACCTAAAGAAAACCAAAAAAACTGCTAAGGACGAGCGGCAGTTCAAGGCAAACTGGCTTTCTGCGGCGAAGAAGGTGGACAAGGTGGCTGTACAAAATCTGATGGCAGGGGTTAAGCGTAAGGCCCGGCAATTCGGATTTGGAAAAGCGGAAGCCTAACTGAATATTTTTCCTAAATTTTATACTAATTAAACATGAAAAAGAAATTTAATTTGATTTTTTAAATAAAAGATTTCACCGATTTACACGCGTTTTCCCTTGACCAAATTTTGACCGTATCACCCTTTACGTGTGCAAATTTTGTGATGTTCTGTTTAGTAATTTTTTAAAATAGCGTCCAATGAAGAAATTGATTACGTTTTCGTTCAAAATAACTCACAATATTTGATTTGGTTGAAGTTGAAACAAATTTAGCCGATTATCCTCCTTCGGCACAAAAACAACAAATTTTACTGTTGTTTCACTCTACCACAGTTTCGCGTAATAACACGATACCAAATCCAGTAAAACAAAGAATCGACTCAGTGGGACCTCTCGAAGTGCTTTGCAGCGAAAACGGTGGCACCATCTTTGTATATTTAGTAATTTGTCGTGTCAATCGATATGAAACCCTGATTGATTTGGAGTTTGCACAGATCATTAGCCTTCTCAAGTACTAGACATAAAATTTATCAATTTTCTCCTTGCTTATCTCCGGAAAACAGTCGAAACTAGTCCACTAACATTTTCTGGCTGAAAACCACCTGCCAGGTGACCGCTAAAAAGTTCGTTATGCTGTCCATTAGGACATTTTTCAAAATATCTTCCCACTGGCAGTCCAGATATCTTGCGTACGATTTGACCACCGTGTTTAGATTACTTTACTGGTGGACAGCTTTTCTATCTTGAAGAAATGAATTCAGGCCGATTTGTTTTCAGCTAGACGAACCAGTCAGAAAAATTTATCCTGTTTGTCACTTCCCCTATTGAAATTTTTCAACTGCGCGTGATAAAATCTCTCACATTCTTTAACTTCGTGGAATTAAATCATCTTCACATTTATTCAACTTTTAGCTCACTTTTGGATTTCTTTGGATTTCTTTGGACTTCTTTAACCATTTACCATTTAAAGTTTTCTAGAATAGTTGATTTCCAGCTGTTTTTGGGTCTCCCGTTGGGAATTTCTTGGATTTTTTTAGATTTTCCAAAAAAAATTGTCAAAGAACTTCAGTATTGGACGCTATCTCAAAAAACACTTGACAGATTGTCACCAAATTTTGTACACGTACACAATACATTACTAGAATGCTTCACCGAAAATTTCAACGATTTCCATTCATGCATTCAAAAGTTAATCGAAAAAACAATGTATTGCATTTTTCGAATACACTCCTTAAAGTGTTTGGGTGTAGGTTTTTTTTCTAACAGTACAACAGTGCCGTTCTTTTTAAATGGGGATGATAAATGGGGATGAATAACGCGAGAACGTTAAAATAATAGATAAAACAAAAAACAAAAATTTTTTAAATGTTTAGTCCCACTAACATTAAAATTGTCAAAGACTATAATTGATAAAAAAAAGCGGATTGCGGAATGCACCAGGGTTTTTAATTTGACCGAAGAGTTTTCACAAATCTAATGGAGTCTAAATAGACTAAAAAGGATATTTTCAAGTATTTGACTATCAGACATTTTTTTAGAGTTTATAAGATTTTCGGAAACCAATTAACAACAAATTCAAAGCAAAAAGCCATACAGCCATAGTTCTGAAAACAGAGAGTTTTTTTATTGTTACAATATTCATGTAACATGCGATAAATGTTATTGATAAAGTTTTTTTTTTGGAGAGATTTTTTTTGAGATTCTGTTTTTTTTTTCATTAAGTTACAGTAGAAATATACAATCGGTAGTTGTAACTTTTTTCCCTTATTTTAAAAAACACACTGCTTTGCAAGTGGCTGAAAGTGGGTCGAAATTTTGCAATATTTTAATTTAATTATTTTTTTAAGCTTTTTTCAAAATAAGAAGGCAATTTTATTTATTTTTGCTTCAATCTGAACTCTGTCGTTGTAAATTCAGGCTTACTGTAGGTTATTTCTATATCAAGTTCACCAGGTTTCATAAATTTGTGAGCTATGAGATTACTTATTGTTTTAGTTATTTTTATATTCGAATGATGAGGTCTTGAATTTCGAAGGGAAGGCCAGGAATATAAAGTATATCCGTGACCGTAAGTGTATAGTGGCCTGAACCTTTATCGCTTATATTTTGTTTAATCTGTTCTGCCAACTTTCCTTCAATTCATTGACCGTTGTATCATAATTCAGAACTTTTTTATGCCTTAAAAGTGAGGTCAAGATAGATTAGAATAGCATAGCAAAAATAGCAAAGAGCAGTGACTTAGAATCAACAATCATAAAATCCGTACTTGACGGTTAATAATATGCCGTTATTTGCCAAAAAATCTAATCTTAACTTAAACTTAACTTAACTTAAATGCATTGCACATATCTTTTTTTTTCTTACAACTAATAATAGGAATGATGAGAAAACGGTGATGAGCAATTTAAAAAAAAAAACCCGGAAAAGATGTGAATCCTTAGGTTCAAAGATTTTTTGGTGGGGTTCTGACTATTCAATTTGATGCCATAAATTAAAAGTATTTTAAAAAAGGGACCGGGTTCTAAAATTCTTTAAAATATGTTTTCAAGAGAATCTTTACAAATTAGGTCAGAACAAATTTCTAAATCTTTCTTTTGTCACTAGAAATTTGAACATAACGAGGGGGGATAATAAAATAATAATTCAACAATTCAATAACTTGGAACAAATGGGAGAAAAATCTTGCGTGCAAAAAACTTGCATACAATCTAAACATACAGACCCCGTTCGATTTTGGAAACACGCTCGTACATTTTGTGTTGCCAAAATCGAATGTTGCCAAAATCAAACGGTTTTTTTTCTTAACTTTTTTATTATTATCAAAAATGTTTTTTTTAGTAAATGATCGATCATTTGTAGTAATTTTTAAATTTTTTTCATCATGTTTTTGATGCATTTTGCACTTTTCTTAATTTGTTTATAATGTTTGTTTTAATTTGTCATATTTGCTGTATTGTTATTCTTCATAATTTTTAGATGTTTTCTGTCATTTTCAGTCTTTTGTTTGAATTTGTCTTTCAACTTTTTGAATTTTTTATCTTTTTGTCACTTTTTTAGTACATTAAATTTTTTTTTTTTTAAATTTAGTTTTCATTGTTGCATTTTATCACCATTTCAGAACATAAAAACGTATTTATGGTATTTGTCTTAAATAAATTGGTCCTATTATAACGAAAACTAAAAGGTAATGTTGTTTCTAAAAACCATTCGATTTTGGCACATGTGCCAAAGTTTTTTTCAATCATATCTGCCTCGAAAAGTTTAACAACTTATTGTAGCCTTCTAGAGTTTCACACAGCATGGAATATTAAATTACTATGGCTCACAAATTAGGAGACTGTCCTAAAAAACAGCAAATATGAGAATTTTTCTAAGTGTTAAGATTTTTTTCTAAGCTGAATTTTTGGAGCATATTTTTCAGAAAAAATTGAAAAATTTCAAGTTGAAATCTACATTAAATGTGACAATATTAATACTTATGAGTTTGAACCTACAGTTTTTCAATATGGATTTTCTATTAGTTTATTATCTTGAAAGTACACACGTTGAGGTTTAAGTTCACCGGCTTCAAAGATACGGTTGCAGAAGCTGATAACCCTACCAAAAATTCGAAACATTGAAACATTCTTAAAAATTTAATGAGGCCCTCAGAACTAAAGAGTTTAAGTGACAAAATAATCGATTTTGATTTAAAGATGTCAAGCGATTTTTCTTATTACAAACTATATTTATGGATTTTTTTCGGATTTTCAGAATTTTATTTACATACTTACACGCTCTTAAATAGTCTAATGTAAAGACAATTTAAGAGCGTGTTTTCTCGAAATAAGCTTTTGTACACTTATACCGTATACCCCTTTGGCTCCAAGGGCCTCAGATCAGATAGATGTATCACTGAAATTTTCTTTGAATTGTATGCTTCAAAATATGCTATTGGGGTTAAGTTTTGGCTTAGCAAAAAGTTTCATTTCAAAGATCTTTTCGTTTATATTTTCATTGGTACAAACATATACTTTAAAAATTTTGTTTGTTCTTACAGTTTCGAATGGAAATAGAGGTAAGCAATTGAAACCACTCCACAGGTAAACAATTGCATGAAAAACAACCGGTGGCACCACATGCACAAATGCACTACATTTGCTTCTCCACGGGTAAGCAAGTGTAAAGTTTATTTCACAAACAAAACTTGCTGCTGCAATCGCTTTAGCATTCCGCACTCAGCACGTCTTTATTTTAAATAAATAAATAAATAAATCCAGTGTTTCTATTTCAGATGGATTTCTCAAACACTTATTGGATGAATCTAGCTTGACTCCAAAAATATGTACATAGGTCAGTAAAACGAAACATAAAAGAGGTGACCACGCACTTGAAAATTGTGAATCTCGAGCGACAATAAATTCGGTATCATAAGTAGGTATATTTGGTCGGGTTCGAATGAACCAAACTAAACGCCATCATCGTTTTTTTTTTAATTCATTTGAACATTATGTGCAAATATTTTCATCTAGAGACGGAATCCAAAAAGTTTATGAACCAAAACCGATAGTTCATACACAGAGGAATTCATTTCAGTTAATCATATTGAATGTTTTGATCGGGTATAAAGTCTGCTTCATTTAATATTGGAACAAATTCTTTTGCTCATTGTGGCGCTCCTAGTGGACGAATTTGGAAACTTTTTTCACCCACGTGTCGGGAAATTCATTACCTTTCACCATGTATTTATGTCATAACACCAAACGATAGCATTTTGTAAACAACCGCCATGGAAGCCGAACGGAGAGATCAAATTGTGCACAGTTTTCTTGAAATCCATTGTTGTCGGCATCGAAGCTAGCTAAACAGCTTAAAATGCCCAGAAATACCGTATGGCGTGTTATCAAGCAGTACAAGGAAACATTGACGACGGCTCGGAAGCCGCATTCGAAGCGTCGGAGTGGAACTGTCGACCGGAAACTGCGTGGGAAAGTCATCAAGGCCGTCAAGAGCAATCCCAATCTTTCAGACCGCGATTTGGCCAATAAGTTCCAGGCCGCTCACAGTACGGTGCGACGAATTCGTCTCCGGGAAGGAATAAGGTCTTTCCGAGCCAGCAAACAGCCAAATCGGACGCTGAAGCAGAACAATGTGGCCAGAATCCGTGCTCGAAAGCTGTACGACCAAGTGCTGACCAAGTTCGACGGATGTAAAGTCTGCTTCATTTAATATTGGAACACAAACAATTGCGTGTAGTTCAGTCATTTATTAACGAATTCATAATTTGTTTTTCATACAAATGTAGCATTTTCTTTACTCTTTCATAAAAAAAAAATTTAAAAAAATTATTCATTGCTGTTTCGAAGAAATTCTCGTACTCGTACTCGTAAGAAAACTGTGCACAATTTGATCTCTCCGTTCGGCTTCCATGGCGGTTGTTTACAAAATGCTATCGTTTGGTGTTATGACATAAATACATGGTGAAAGGTAATGAATTTCCCGACACGTGGGTGAAAAAAGTTTCCAAATCCGTCCACTAGGAGCGCCACAATGAGCAAAAGAATTTGTTCCAATATTAAATGAAGCAGACTTTATGGATAACGAGAGATTAAATTCCTGTTGACACTAAATTTTCTCATTGCGCTTAGTTCGGCCTGGTAGAAGCCCGGCTATTTACAAAGCTTAACTGCAATTTGCTACTCGTCCCAAATGCATCGGAAATATTTTGAAACAAACTGATTTAACTGCTGCGCGTGAATGTGATGCAAAAATCATCAATAACCCGTCAAGTAATGAATTACGCCTGGCTGTGATCTAACTTGAGCCAGCTTTACTTCTACACTCAGAAAAATACTATTATATATACCATAAGATTCTGTTATGAAGTGGCGCCATAAGAAAAATGTATGAAATTCATAAGATTGTCTTATGAAGCGAATGAATTCTTCAGATGAACACCTGCTTCAATGAGAGGTTGTTGCTTTTCATAAGAGGGTCTTATGGAAACAGAAAATTGTTCGCTTGAAGAGAAAATATCAAGATAATTGATGTTAAAAACAATCAGTTTATTTTCGTGGGTAATTTGTTGTTTGTTTACAATACCATCATGATCACCATAAGCAGTACATCAAAGCACGGTTCCAACAGTCATTCTGCCGCACCCGGTCAATTGAACTTATCCTTTTCGCCGGTCAACATGCTGAAAAGTAAACATAAAAATATGTGTTTACGTTAACAAATAATTTGAACGTTCACAAAAAAATAAACTTACCATGTAGAATAACAAAATCACTTTCAACTTTGAAAAAAAAAAACTGATGGCTCCTCAACTGGTTAGCGCTTGGTACAACGACGAGAAAATGACTGATGGAATGAATGTGTTCATTATTTTTTCGCAATGCCGCTTCTTCTATTTTTCATAAGAACTTCGTATGAATATTGAAAGAATTTCATAAGACTCTTATGAAGAATTAGTTTGGACGCAAAAAAGTGGTTCATAAGATGTATCTTATGAAATTTATAATAAGATTTCCTCTGAGTGTAGGGAAAGATGACCGAACCGGTTTAAGTTTTCACACCAAACTGTAGCTTTTTTTAACATACCGATGGAGCACTGCTGAACACAAATTATACGTTTTTTCCATAGTTACATATTTTTCTAACATTCGATTTATAAAACTGCCACTTGAATTGTAATGTAAAACCATTGAAACACGGCGTCCTCCTTGTGTTTCTTGTATTACATAATTTCTAATGTAATATGTTTTATCAATGTGTTACGCAGCGTTCTTCGAGGCAACAAAGATGGTGAAAGTCAGCCAATACAGATATGTATCTTATTCAATCACTTATAATTCCTAACTAATTGACTGCACTCTCTTACTCACAAAAGGATAACACCGGAGTTCAGTTACCTTCAATAGCTTTTTTACTTGCGTTCAAAACCACGCTTATCGATTTTATAACCGCCCCTATTGCATTTTGGATCAATCATCCGTTCATTGTCACTGGCGTTGTGGTTTGTATTCCGTCACATTTTCAACATTCATCAACATCCCCCAGCTTCAGTTGTCGGTAAATACGATCATTCATTTTTCTTCTCATGCATAATCCAAAACGTGCGTCCAATTCTCTCATAACAAACTGGTAATAATTCCGGAGGCACTGCCATAACGAGCAAAAGCTGCGGTTGTTGATTGTGTCAGGATTTATGTCTCAAACGTTGATCCGGCCGGAACGATCACAGACAACACCAGTCAGCAGATGGGTTTCAAAAAACGCCGAGCTCCAGTCAAATAATAATCACACAAAATGGCAATAACGGCTGCAGCACGACGAAATCAGCAGCGATGAAACCCAACCCCAACTTGTAGCTCGCCAACCCCAAAAATATCGTATAATTTATTCCATGAATTTAAAATGAACTCACTTGAGTACTCAATTAAAGGATAACACCCGCTGGACTCCGCGCTCGCTGGATTAAAATAAACACTCTGTTATCACTGGTCGGATGATGGGGTGGCTAAGGATGTCGCAACCCTCGATTCTGGGCAACACACACTTGAAACGAGGCTCCAAGGATCACTTGAAATCACTTTTCATTACCGTGAGCTGCCAACATTCAATTAATACACTTTGTAATACACTGTCGCCATATTCGTTTCAGCTTTGTAGCACAATTTAACAGGACGAGCTCAATATTTGTAGGATTGCGCACATGGAATCACTTGAATACGATTCGTATCTACACACTTACTTGGTGCAAGCGATCGATTACATAAACTCGATTAAATGTAGCAATTTTTATCTTTTCCCAAAACGGCACAGCACTGCTTCACTCTATCGCTTCCGGTTGTCAGTTCCGGACCTTGCTGCACGAAATATCGTTACCCTAGTCCTAGTCGTTCTTGCCAGAGGGAATTCCCAAGCACCAGAAGCATATGCGATTCAATTTACACACAAATATGTATCTAGATATTCTCTCTATTGGAGACAGCTATCATAATCATTATCATTGTCATCATCAGTGCTCGGCCCCTTCTCTACTAGCATAGAGCATCACCAGCATAATCATCATTCTAGTCACCAAAGCCAAGAAGTACGGATGGTGACCAAGGATACACACATGGCCTTTTCCCCCCAGGATGCGGCTTAGCTGAAAAGGGGCAAATAAATGGGGTGGAGAGGCAATCGGAAGACACCAGCACACCCAGCACGTTCCGTTTTGGCCGTGGTGTGTCCTTAATCGCCCAAACAGCTATAAATTATTGCTATTTCTGCTTCTTGCTCTCGAAGGCCTGCTTCTGCTTCTTCTGAACACGTTAGGAAGCCGTTTTTCCTGGCTAATCCTGTTCCTTGCTGGTCGTTTTTCATACGCGCGCGTTCATACACTCTAAACACACGTACTGCCTCACACCCACCACCGAGAAAACCACCAGAAAGCCATCCGCACAGCACCAATAGCCGGAAAATTTGTTCGTTCAGCGGAATCGCACCATAGTTTCCGAAACGGACCGAATTTTCCCACGTTACCCACACGTTAAGTAGGTTGGTATAGCACACGTTAAATGCTTCCGCAAGTCACCTCCAACTAGGTTTTTGGAAATCACAAAATCGCGCGACGATAACTACGACGGATGACGACGGCGAAGACAGCAGCAACGACGCGACGATTAACGATACCGTACGTCCCGACGTTGCAAAGATCACGAACCAACTGAAGAACTCCGCGGAAAAATGAGCCGACCTTCACGGTCGGTTTTCTGCTGGTTTAGATGGTTGGATGGCTGGCTGGACCAAACAACATCGTCTTCGGGGAGGACTCGCGGAATCTCGTACGCGACTTCCGTCCGATGGAATTCGGAGATGTGGTGCGAAGCGCGCAGACTCCGCGAACAATTTTTCTCTCCCGTTTTGGGATTTCGCGCTCTCCCACAACCCACAAGTACAAGACCATCATATGGCGGATTGAAAACAGAGAGCGTGTTCATCGTGATAGTGGTGAACCTTCGAATACCGATACATGCATTTGTACGGTCTTCGAATTCATTCTTTCAAAACAGACCCGAATCGATAGGCTAGAAAATATACGAGAGAGTGTGGAATTCTCACGAGAAACCGAACCGGGTGAGAGAGAAATAACGTATGATGAATTTTCGAACCCAGGTTAGGTATAAACTGTGGTAATGAACTTGTTGGCGCGCTTAACTAAAACCTAATTTCGAGAGCACGTGATTTCCAGCACACGTTTGAATCGGCTCATCGTTGGCATGGATGATAGAGGACATGGAATGTATATAAAATTGAAAAATGGGTTTTTTAGTTAAGCGATCCCGGTCAGGAGGGAAAAACTAAATTTCACACAATTTAGTTCAACTATTCAACTAACACGTGCAACTTGCAAAACAAACATTATAAACAAAACAAGAAAAGTGTAAAATGCGTCAAAAACATGATGAAATAAATTAAAAATCACTACAAATCGACCGAAATTGACCAAATATAACTTGTTTGATATAAATAACAGTTAACTTGTAAAAAAATCTGAAAAAATATTAAAAAAAAACCCGTTCTGCATTTGTTTTATTTTATCAATTTTTCATTATTTTTGTCATAGTATGCTTTATAATTTTTATAATTTTTTTTTGTATTCTATCAAAATTTAAAAATGTTAAAACGTATTGATGGTGTTTGTCTTATTTAAATTAGTCCTGTTAAAGCGGTTACTATGAGGTAATGTCGTTTCAAAAAACCGTTCGATTTTGGCACATATGCCAAAACATTAAGATGGTGTGCAAAACATTAAGATGGTGTGTTTGTTCCTTTGAGGGTAACAGATGAAATCTGAGAAAAAAAGCTACGCACAATTTTGTTGTTTGTTAGGATAACGTGCCGCTATTAAGCTTACCCCTTTTCTGATACTTGATACCTCAAAGTGTAGAGTTGGGTCCCGTGCCGAAAAACAGTTTTCAAATGTTGATTTGCTTCGTATTGAACATTTTCATGACTCTAATTAGAAAATTTTTGACTCATTTTTGGGTTTTTTGCCACCGCCCCGTCATGTAGGAAAAAATATATAGGGGAGAGTGGAGTATCGTGGGCCATGGGTCATCGCGGGCCATGTGTCATCGTAGGCCAGCTCATTATCTCGGATTTGTGTTGTGATAAAAATCTCAATCCAACTGTCATCGTCGTCACTCTGCGAAAGCATTTTTCTCATATGTTGATGACTTGTGTACCCATCGTATGCTGCTTATTTTTCAGATGATTGTACTTTTTAATAATTTCAAGCGTCCGCAAACTGAATCTGTGGGAAACCTAAGATTCATGACAAAATTGACCATTTTTCTTGAACTTCGAGTGTCACATTCCAGTTTGGATAACTTAAAAATAAAAGCGATCGATGGGCTTACTGCGCTATGCTGGAAGCCTTGAGAAAAATTTAAATCTAGTGTCCGGTCACTGTATTTAGTGATTTAAAATCAATCCTCATTTGCAATAAAACCCTTTGGTTTGAAATTATCAATTCCGAACATGCTTTTCTGCAAAATGTAAAAAAAAATCAGCTCAATTAAGGTTAAAATAAAAATACCTCCATTTCCAATGCATGCGATTGCTCGTGTGATTCGATTTCTCGAAAAAAAACTTACAAAAATAGGTTTCATTTTCATCAAAATTTTCTTGTCCGATCTAGCTTTTTCTGAACTATATAAAAATGGATGGGAAATTGAGGGTAAAACAGCCATAATTCCATTTTGCGATGCGTCCGGTGGCTCAAAAAGCCTTCATTCAATTACTAGGAAAAAAAAACATAATATGATTTTTTTTGGTTCAAAATTTTCAATTCCGTACACACTTTTACTGAACTATTTGAAAAATGTAGGGGAATTGAGGGTAAAACAGTCATAACTCCATTTTCCGATGCGTGAGGTGGCTCAAATAGCCACAACCACACAAGATTGGTCTCATTTTATTCAAAAAATTTAATTCCGAACTTACTTTTTCATAATTACATAAATGAAAAATTTTGGGAAATAGAGTGGAAAACAGCCATAAATCCATTTTTCAATGCGTGCGGTGGCCAAATAGCTTTCATTAATTCCTCTAAAAATTAACACAATATAGGCCTATTTTTGATCAAAATTCTCTAGTTCAAAAAAGTGTTTTTCTGGATTGTTTACAAAATATAGGATAAATAGGGGTTTCAAAGACACAATATTTACGTTCGTAAGCTCGTTCGGCGGCTGAAACTATGTCCAATAGGTTGTCCGGACATATTCACTATAGGAAAGTATATTTTCATTGATTTGGTTCGTCTAGGGGGAAGATATTGAGTTTTTTCGCGGTATATACACTTTTTTCCTCATTGTGTAATGGGTTTATTTTTAGTGATGAAAATGAAAATAAAGTTGCTCAATAGAGACGTTCGATTTTGGCAACACAAAAGCGTCCAAACTGTTAATTTCATGATTTTGTGTAATTGAGTTTTGAAAAAAATGTTCTCGTTTTCAGTGCATATGTTGTACAAAGTATTCATTAAAGGAATTTAGGATATTTTACTTATTTTTTGGAATTGTTAAGCTAGGTTTTAAATCGTCTTAAGAAGCTATGCCTCCTCTCGTTTTAAACTGATTCTATTTTCAAACCGCGCAAGATGTGTCAAGCATGAATTTGTGGAACAATGTATAAAACATGCTTATTGGATCTCCTACGGCAGACAAATTTATTCATTGTACAAAGTCTTCGAATGCATCTGCGCTCGAATATGTAAGCAAAACGATCTTGACATTGTCGTACATAAACCGTGGCTCAAAGTCATGCTACTGTTTTAAATTTTTGTTTCACCGGGTTGTACATCAACATTGGAAGAAGCATCGGTAGTCGATTTGCTCGTCGATATTTATGTTTATACACCCATAGAAGAGGTTGCAAAAATCCAATGCCTATTTAGCACATCTCTGTGCCGATAATGCGCTGAAATGTGCACTGTGCCGAAGATGATATGTTTGAAAAACCGTAATTGGCATAAGGACTCGGCTCCCAACTAAAATGATGCATGACCACTACATTCAAGCAAAACAAGAAAAACATTTTATGGGATTTCGTTCCTATTGGATAATTCATCCCAGAAACAAGAAAATAAAATCATAAACCACAGCGCCCGTAGGGAGAATCGAACTCAAATCACCACCCAAATGGTCTTGCCAGACCGACATCTTAACCAGTGTACTATATGAGCTTCATGCAGGAAGAGGGATATTTGTCATAGGCATTCTGCCACCGATCAATCACAAAAGAAACGCACGACAGTGGCTTCCCGGCGTTTGGCCTCCTTTCAAGGTATTCATTTGTCTTGCGATGGAAACGGGAAAGGGAACGGGAGTGGAGGAAACGGGAAACCCATTGAATGAGAACTGTGCTTTGCTTACTGCCTGCTATTACATACACACGCTACATATACACAGCTGCTAAAGCCGGGCAGCTTGGCCGGTGCTTGTTTGCCGGTGAATTGAAGGAATATATTCTTGTTGCTTTTGCTACATACACACGCACAGCTTAGCCGTGGTTGAAGGAATGTTTTTTTTTGTTGTTGCTTTTACTGCATACACACGCACAGCTCGGCCGTGGTTGTTTGCGGGATTGAATTAGAAGGATGTTTTTGTTGTTGCTTTTGCTACATTCACACGCACAGTGCTCGGTTCGCTGGCTGCCTGGTGTTGGCCGGTATTTATTTCCATCCTTCTTCGTCTTGTGATGCGATAGGGAGGGACGTGAAAGCGTTTTTATTTTGTTTCTTTCAGACATACGCAATTCGGTTAACTTGGGAGATTAATGCCGGTGGGAGCAAATCGAATCAGCACCGATCGCGTTATCTTCTTGTACCAATGATGCTATGTAATTGACTACACGCCATTGGCACAGAGGCTGAATTTTGGGTGTACCCGTCTCCACACCTCCCCCTACATCAAAACGGTCCCGGAGCGGTCGCATCGGTTGAACATGTTTATCTTAGACGGTTTCCATTTAAGGTCCCTCATGGCAATCAACGGTAATGTGTACTTTATACACATGCCGGATTGTGTTCCATCTATGGAACCATTCGTCGTTTTCGATCGTAATCCCAAAATCTCGTTCAGGAGAAACCCAACCCTTTTACTTTTTTTTCTTTCCTCCTAAATATTTACTACGGCTGCTGCTAGACAGACAATATGAGAAAGAGTTGTTCCGAGGATAAGTGAACGACAGAAGGTCACTGAAGCCACGGGAAGAAGCCTTGTTCCGCCCCAGGCCTGAAGGGCCAGGAATAACAAAAGTGAAGTATTGAAAAAAAAGAACAACACATCAAACAGAATGTAGACAAATGATGGGGCAAAGATTTTGACATCGCAACCTCACCCAACATTGGTGGATGGTCGAAGATTTCTTCAAGAAGAGGCAAATACTGGGCTGAGCTGAGCGGCAGGAAAAAAACGATCCAATTCGGGGTTTCGCTCCCGCGGGCCAAAGCGAACATGTAAATGGATTTAGTGTCTCTTCAAAGCCAATGATAAAGGGGGCGACCCCATCACAAAACAATATCCCTCCAGCAACAATCTTTGGATCGGAGATATTTCTGCCCTGTCTGGAATGCATTAACATCTTTATTGGAAGTATAAAACCGATTCACTACGCGCGTTTTGTTTTCTACGAGGTGTCATCTCGTGCCATCTTCTAGCTGTTCTGTTGTTCGTTTCAGTAGGTGTTTCTGCTGTTCTTTTTTTTCGTGTTATTCCCCTGAGATGTGGCTAAGCAGATCCGCAGAAGAGAGCCACAGCGAATGCGACGTGATCCAATAACCTAGGCATGTCTCGGAATACCATTGTATGATTAACACGAACGGTGATTGGATTTGTTTGGTCGGAAGATGTATCTCTTCCACTGGAGAAGCTGCGCGACGAACAAGTTTGCCGGATCCACTCCAGGTTGTCATACTGCTCGAAACTGGAATTGGTTCTGTTGTTGTATTTAGGTGACAGTCAGAGCTCGTCCAAGCAATTAGGTGAAGGTTTTCGATTGACACTTTGAATGATAAGACATTTCGCCCGGGGAGCTCTGTTCTACATTGTTTTGAAATGCTTAAAAGGCGCTCAATAGATGAATCGATTGGGTAAATTACTGTTACATAGCCCGTTCGATACCTACATTTTTATGAAATTTTCAATTTTTTGACATTTTTGTGAACTTTTTAATTTGTTCTAAATTTTGTTTTTGTTGTTGTATTTTATCACCATTAAAGTACGTAAAAACATATGAGAAGCTCCGATGTGGTCTAGCGGATAGGCTGACGCGAGTCTGGTTTTGGTATGCCCGGCGTACTGGGTTCGATTCCCGGTATCGGCAAGAAAACTTTTATGTTCGAATCCCATAAGTGGCCGACAGGTATTATGTATTCTCTCTTATAACTGACTATATAATAAGAATGTTCAATCAGTTGCCAGCTGGCCAGGTATATACACGAGTGCGAAATACCTGTCGTAGATTCATAACACTGAAAATGTGATGAATCTTATACGGTTGCGAAACTGTTTATCTCGTTCTACAAATAAGACTCATGCATACACAAAACACATTCATTACATGACAGTTCACATGAAGCCATGGTGTCGGGTATGTGGTGATTTGCATTGAAGATAAGTCGAACTAATGATCTAAAGAATGCAATTAAGCGCATACGTTGGCTAAACTGCGGTGAATCCGTGCACCCATGGTGGATTATCTATATACATACATACATACATACATTAAAGTACGTAGAAACATATTTATAATGCTTTTCTAAATTGTATTGGTCCTGTTATAGCAAAAACTAGCAAATAATGTTCTTTTTGAAAACCGTTCGATATCGGCACATGTGCCAAAATCGAATGTTGCTAAAAATCAACGGGGTCTGAATTGCCAAAGTCAAACGTTTTTTTTAACATTTCTTTATTTTCTATTATTGTTTTAAACTAGCAATTGCTATTGAAAATCATAAAAAAGCATTTAATTTATTTGAATTTCTTAATTGTGTTAGTTTTAGATAGAATGATTTTTCGTTACAACTAAGAACTTTTATAAATAAACCAATCTAAAAAATTTAATGCTAAAAATATGTTAAACATTTATTTTGATAAGTTTAAAATAGAAAAATGACAAAAAACCTTTCTAGGTTTATTAAGGTTAAAGTTGGAGTAAAAAGCAGGAGTTATTGGTCTTCAGGAGTCGTTAAGCTAGATTTACTTTACCCCCCTGCAAACATTTTTGTAGCTAAAGGGTGATACGGTCAAAATTTGGTCAAGGGAAAACGCGTGTAAATCGGTGAAATCGTTAATTAAAAAATCAATTTAAATTTCTTTTTCAAGTTTAACTTGTATAAAATTCAGGAAAAATATTCAGTTAGGCTTCCGCTTTTCCAAATCCGAATTGCCGGGCCTTACGCTTAACCCCTGCTACAGATTTTGTACAGCCACCTTGTCCACCTTCTTCGCCGCAGAAAGCCAGTTTGCCTTGAACTGCTGCTCGTCCTTAGCAGTTTTGTGGTCTTCTTTAGGTTCCGCTTGATAATAGCCCAGTATTTCTCAATTGGACGGAGCTCTGGCGTGTTGGGAGGGTTCTTATCCTTGGGAACCACCTGCACGTTGTTTGCGGCGTACCACTCCATAGCCTTTTAATCGTAAGTGCAAGATGCCACATCCGGCCAAAACAGTGCGGAACAACGGTGTTTCTTCAGGAAAGGCAGCAGACGTTTATTCAAATACTCTTTCACGTAAATTTCTTGGTTGACAGTCCCGGAAGCTATGACAATGCTGCTTTTCAAGCCACAGGTACAGACGGCTTGCCAAACCAGATATTTCTTCGCGAATTTAGACAGTTTCATGTGCTTGAAAATATCTGCTACCTTTCCCCTTCCTCTTGCCGTTTAAAACTCCTGTCCCGGAAGCTGCTTGTAGTCGGCTTTGACGTATGTTTCGTCGTCCATTACCACGCAGTCAAACTTCGTCAGCATCGTCGTGTACAGCCTCTGGGATCACGCATTGGCCGTCGTATTTTGTTTATCATCGCGATTGTGAGTCACTACCTTCTTGTAAGTCTATAGTTCGGCTCGTTTTTTGGCTCGATGCATGGTTGCAAATATATTCTTAGGCTGTTTTGATATACGTTTCATATAGATTATAGAATGATCAGCATTTACCTACCAAAGTGGAGGCTATATACATACATATGGGTCAAGTGTGCACAGCGAAAAAAAAAATCTTATCGAAAATTCGCCAAACTTGGCCGAAAGACTTTCTGAGGCCTATTAAACAAATCCTCAATTTTTGAGAATGTACCACCCACCCCTCGTTACAGGACCCTCCCTTCTTTTTTTCAAGATTTTGAAAAATTCATCATTTTTAAAATACAATATCTCCGGACTGGAAAATCATACCAAAATGACAAAATATGCGTTGTGTAGATTTTATTAAAATCTATCATTTAATGTTATTCGTTTTCTGAAATTGTGACTTTTTTAACGTCAAAACATAGCTCTAAAAATAAAACGTTAGTTTTTGCAAGGAAAGTATATTTTTTTCTTGAATTTTATGATTTCATTGTTTTTTTGAGAAAATTTTACGTAAGAACCAACCAAAATTCCAATATAATATTTCTTGTTTTCGAGTTATGAAAGATTTAAGTTTTACTGTCCATCTAATATTTTCTTACAGTATCCCCTTAAACTTTTGGTAATCCCATTCACGATTTTCTGGACGCATTTCATTTAAAATCAGCATATATATTGAAGTTTACTTCTAGTGAGCAGCAAATTTTTGTAAAGATAAGATGCTTAAAAAATAAAATAATACTTTTAGTTTCATTTCGTTTTGTTGTTGAATGATAATTTTATTCATTATCACACTGTTTTAAATCATTAAGTAAGTGCTTCCTTAGCGGATGCTGCGGATGAATAAATGTGAGGATTTGGTTCATTATTCCATAAAACTGTTAAACTTATTCACAGAAAATGTATAAATGTATAAAATGTCGAATCTGCTCGTCTGTTGATTACCTACTGAACTTACATGAATTATGGCGATACTGATCTAATAATACTGACTATTGACGCACAGCATTTGTTCATTGTATACCGCCTTTATTTATACAAAGCAATCACAGCAGATTTTTTTTATTGACACCAAGTGGAGTACTGAACAATTACATTTTTTTTAACTAATTCACTGATCATTGTGAACGAATTGTTGCCGCAACTGCTCGCTTGCTGCTACTTGCTAGTAGTTTTGAATACAAGTTTTTAAATCGAAGATTGCTGTTGAAATATCCAGTTGCCTTCTGTTACTGCATTAGAATGGAGTTGTCTTAGTGACTTTTATTGTTAAGCTTCTAAATAGTCGGGAACAGTTTTCTGAGCATGGCAAAAGCAACGTGTTCAATTGGAAAAGAACTTCATAAGCGATGTTCAGTGGATACATTTTTCAAGAACACACGACTTTTTACCTCAAGGGAGTGGAATTTGTTCAAATTGCGATCAGAAGTGCATAATCTAAAGTCTATCTGCAAAAACCATTCTTACAAGTTCGGTACATTGTATCCTGTTTCGCAAAATGTTGCTTAAGTTGAATGCTTTAAAATCAATATAACATTGACTGGAAGGTTTGAAGGACAATCTAAAGATGATTTTACTTGCAGTGTTGAAACGAAAAACAAATAGTTATATTTCGAATAAAAATATTTCATAACCGAAAATATTGTTTTTCTTTCATTCAAAATGTTATTTCTAATTGTCCTTAGTTATATAAAACAAATCATGAAAACAAAAAATCTGTTCAAGCATGGAAGATGTGACTGAAAATTTCGACGATTAATGCACTCGAGTATAACCACTGGGTGCTGCAAGTGTATAATTGTTAGACAGTTCAACTTAAATCTTTCATATCTCGAAAACAAGAAATTATATATATGAATTTTGGTTGGTTCTTACGTAAAATTTTCTCAAAAAAACAATGAAATCATAAAATTCAAGAAAAAAATATACTTTCCTTGCGAAAACTAACGTTTTATTTTTAGAGCTATGTTTTGACGTTAAAAACGTCACAATTTCAGAAAACGAATAACATTAAATGATAGATTTTAATAAAATCTACACAACGCATATTTTGTCATTTTGGTATGATTTTCCAGTCCGGAGATATTGTATTTTAAAAATGATGAATTTTTCAAAATCTTGAAAAAAAAAGGGAGGGTCCTGTAACGAGGGGTGGGCGGTACATTCTCAAAAATTGAGGATTTGTTTTGTAGGCCTCAGAAAGTCTTTCGGCCAAGTTTGGCGAATTTTCGTTAAGATTTTTTTTTTCGCTGTGCACACTTGACATGGAATGACCCATATATTTCTATTCTTTCTAAAGCGACGAAAACCACACCAATTGAGCACTATCCGATACCTTATTCGTACCTACCGGTAGAATACAAAAGAACGCAAGGTTTTGCTCTTATAGCCTTCAAATCGTTGCCAGTGACAATATTGAAAACTAGAAACTCCAATTGGTCAGTGCCAACATGTGAATAGGGCAATGTTCGGAAAATCGCTCAAGAAAAGCAATCAGGATTCATTTCAAGCTGGAAAACGTATACCTCCGAGTGCTGTGATACGCACATGGTGATGGTTTCCGTTGAATATTTGTCGAACATCATCACTAACTCGATACGAGAAAATATACCATGCCCCTTCGAGGGGTACCGTAGCTATTCGTCACGTGGCTTTTCAAAGGTGATCGACGTACTTGATGATATATTTTGAACGTCGCTCCCACAATCATTCACGAACGTCTATCCACGCATCATTGTGTATAACGTTCGTTATTGATAGACGATCATGAACGTATCAGAAGGAACAATTGAAGAAATTCCAGCACCAAATGCATAAAAAAAAGTCGTAGCACATGCTGGACAGTCCATTGCGGTTACCTAGTAATGATTTGTCCTTCTATGCCCAGCAAAAATTAAAAAATCTACTGATAGCCTCCACAGATCGCTCAAAACTGATACATATCAGTTGTGATCCTAGAAGGTAAAAAATCATCAAGGAAGGCAATCATCATCGAGACGTTCATAGCTGATAGTCTGCGTCCTTCTTTACCGCACCATGTTTTGCAAGAGTGTTTCAAATACAGGAGCGTCGTTGTCATGCATGATTGTTTGTATGGTTTGAATGGAGAAGAAAAAATTGACTGCTTCGATTCTTTAGCTCTGAATGCAGTTAAGCATGGCTCAGTGAAAATGATTGATTTTCGGAACATTGGAATAGGGTATAAAAGACAAAGTAAACAAAACCCGTTTTCAGTGGATTCAAATAGCCCAATATGAGCTCTACTAAACACAAAAACCGTTTTAAGTTTATCAGTTTTCGTAAGAGTTTGAGCAAAGGATCAAAAAAATTTAGAGCCTTAAAATGACATTCTCCTCACACAAATTGTTTTATACACCCTTTACTCCACAACAAAGCAAACGGTCTAGATGCAAAACATTGAAAGGGGAAGAATGCGGAAAGCTATTAATTCCTTGTGAATTTTAATAAGCGATTTAAAAAAAGGTTGCAAACGCGTTTTTCTCGAAAAGTCATAACGTGTCACGTGTTGGTGCAAATATGGATGCACTGTTGGATGCAGAGAGAATATGACGATGATTCTCTCACTAGAAGCCCGCGCGGGAGCAAAATCATTTTAAAATTTACAAACATGGCTTCTTACCATATCCGATTTGAACTGACTTCAGATGACATTTAACGACTAAAATTATCATATTTGATACGATTTCATGTTTGTTGGGCCCATTATTTCTACGGGCTCGAAATTTCATTACTTATGTATGTATGTATGTAACAGAAGTTGTTGTAATTATAAATCCTAGCTTCTGTGAATTTTTTAGCTCATCAAAAAGGAGTTCTAGAGGGTTAAGATATTAACTTACTTTTAAGACCACTTGACTTTTGGTTTAGAAGACATTGTAGAGTTACTTTTAGGTTTAATATTAGGAGAGAGTGGCGTATCATGGGCCACTTTATTTCTTTGCTCCATCACTTCTTCATTTTAAAAGATACATGAAAATTGTTATGGTTTTCTACATTCCTAACGTATAATTAAGCTTTTTTATAAATATATTTTTTCGAGTTGTGATTGTGTTAAAAAAAGTTTCTTTTTTGGATTTGAAAAAGTTTTGGGGATTTGTGCACCAAATCCAAAATGATCGAATAACATATAAAGTTTATGAGTTGACCCAAAACTGTAATTTCATAATCCATTTAGTTGATTTCAAACAAATTTGGTTGAGGAAATAAATAAAAGAGTTGTGTATGTTCGAATCGTTTAAAAAACCTGGCTCGCGTTCGTTTTGGAAAAAATCCTTATATGAGATTTATGTTAGTCTCTATAGCATTGAATAAAATTTACTGAATATTATTCATAACTCTTCATTTGGCATAGAAAAATTTATTTAAATTATGAATGTCAATAAAAACGTCAAAATATAGGTGGCCCCAGATACCCTACATTATATGGCCCATGATTCCCCACAAGTTATGATTTACAAATTGGTTTCGTTCGAGTGACTTATGGATAATTCATGAAAAAATTCTTTTCCATGCGAAAGTGTAAGACAATACTAAGACCATCAGCATATGAGAATATTTTTTGTTATGAACTTCAGGTTGACTAAAAGAATAATATGATGCATTCACAAGTTACGCAGACCGACGATGATGACAATTGGATTGAGTTTTGGCCCACGATACCTCACTTTCCCCTACATATTTTGCTTCCAAATTCCTATGTTCTACTAAGCAGATGAAAAATAAACAAAAAGAATCCTCTATACTTGGATCAGAAATAGGATAGGCTTCATAGCGTCACGTTAATCAAACATACGGGAAAATTGCATTTTTTTAGAATTTAAAATTTACGCATTTCCGAAATATTGACGATATACGAAAAGAAACTTTAAAAAATCGTGCACAATTTCCTTCAAAATCATTTATTTACCAATTAAGAATGTAACAACAATTTTTTTTACCAAAAATTTCTGTGGTTCGAGTGGTGAAAAGCTATTTAAAGACTGCCAAAATGTCCTTGATAACAGTAGTTATGTAAAAGTATCATAAATAATAAAAATCTGCTTATAAGGGGACAAAGCCAGAGCTGCTTATATGGGGACAAACTCTTGTTTTCGCTAACTTCTGAATTCTAAAAAGAGTACTCTTGTTTGTTTACTTCGCATTCCATTATCTCAACTCTCGACTTACCGACTTACTTTATTCGAATTTGCCATTGGTGAACAAAACTGACCAATATCACGACCGGAAAAGTGTGCGTTTAATGAAGGGGCATACCAAGAGTAAAATAGGAATATTTCTTACCGACAAAGATATTATTTCAATTTTTTCCATTAATCGTCATAAGATAACCTTTCCTCGATATTTAGTTCAAATGAGAGTTTTTGAAGATACACGCATTCATAACTGTTCCATTTGTAAATGAACTAGGCTTAATTTAAAATCCACATAAATATATTATTGGTATTGAATGAACATACCCCATGTTGCGTTATACCTTTCCATATCATAATTTTCAAATGAAAGTTATCAGCTTTCCACACTCAGTTGTAGGTTATCGTGTGTATGAGATTTTTTATTCAAGCTTAATATGACCACAAGCTACAGCCTGGGACCCCCGAGAGGCGAAAAAATTGTTGAAGGTAGGTACCTAATCTCATCGCAACACCTCTAACAAGCCCATCACTCCCGGTGACACTAATGCTAATTAATTGCTACAAATTGCGCGCCAACATCGTTTTGTGCCATAGAGAGACAGTAGTGAGTAAAACATAAGCAGTGTAAAAACGAACGAGTGCCAGTAGCAATAAAATTATTATTGCGGCATGCAGTCAAACGGGATTGCGGCGTGAAGCTACTTAACTGTGCTAAGTCAGTTATTTCCCGATTTTATCCTTTAGCCAACAAGCAGAGCAAGTCCCAAGATTACCTCCAATGAGTGATGGAAAAGTACGTTTTCAATTACTGTCTAGTTTGGACAACAAGCATACATGGCTACTTTATATAGGTTTTCTTGCTCGGCAAACAAGAAAGTTGCCTCGAAATGTTCAACATAATAGATAGATGTTTACGTTATTAGACATCAGGAGAAATCCTACGTATAAAACTTTTTTTTTTTTTATCAAGAAATGAACAATTTAATTTCATCAGGATATTTATTTAGTTGAGGAAATTTCATTTATCTTCATCATTTGTAAAACAATAATGAGATTATTCGCAAAAAGAATATATTCTGAAGTGAGCTTTAACACAATTGATTATGATCGTTTTGTTTTTAGTTTTTTTAACTCTAGATATATATTGTGTATAATTGAAGAAGAATAACAGAAAAAATTACTGTCTCACATTGAAGATTTTGTAGCTGAGTATGTTTACTTCGATACAATTTTATAAGCAATTTTATTCAGCACTTGGGGACGGATTTGCCGACAAAGAAAACTTTTTTATTTGGTTTAGATTTTTTATGTTCCAAACTGACTTCAATTCAATACATACTTTAGAGCTCATTCACATAAATACCACGTGGACAACTTAGAGGAGGGTTTTTTGAAAGTGTGCACGCTTATTCACGCTTGTCCACGGTAAGTGAGGTAGGGGTTTGGGTCATGTCCACGTGGACCTACTTAGCTAATTTTTCTTTTTGTTTTTTAATTGAAATCCTAAAACTGCTTACATTCAATAAAAAAAAATAAATGTAAATAACGTTAAAGTGACACATTGGAGCAAAATTTTCGGGTTTCAAGGATTTCATTAACACAAAAATACCTCGAGCAAACTTAAGTTGCTTTTCAACGCAATCCAGTTTTAAGTTTATGCTAAACATGACACACATTCAGCGGAATTCTGTTATATTTTTTTTCGCTATTGGAACAAAAAGAAACCAAGTTTGACTACTTAAAACCTAACCTTATCACCTGTTTCAAAAAAATTCGTGAAACAGGAATGTGATGAATTTTATGATTAAGAAATTCAATAATAAATATAAAAATAATTCAATATTTTATTAATAAGGCAAGAACAAATAGAGATGTACCGAATAGTAGTATTCCTAAATATTTGGTCGAATATTGTATTGAGTTTTGAATAAAAATACAAAAGCGATTATTTCAATTTTCTTCTATTTATTCGACAAGGCTCCGCTTGTTTTGAGTCGGTTATTTTCAACCAAAAGATATTACCACTTGATGTATTCGAATGACATCAGATGAATTGTCGCTTCTAGGACGTTTATCACCAAAAAGATTTAGTTCCTGTGAATTGTGGGACAAAACATGTCGAAAAAGATGCCAAGCAATATGAAATTGCTTATTTGATATTGAATTAGATGAAGGGCGAATGTGAGCAAGATATTTTCATAAAACTCGTTAAAAAAAACTTGATCTTGATCTTAAGCATATCATACTTGCTACCACACGTATCCACGCGGTCGAGAAATTCAGGAGGATTTTTGATAAATTTGGAAAAAGGGGCAATCTCAAACAAATTAAGACATTACCTAAATCGTTCACGAGGAAAAAAAATACTTGTTTTTGTTTGTTTATTTGTCTGGGATTTTAACACTATTCATCCCTACGAAAAAAAAAACTGAAATTTGAAGTTTTCATTTAACGACAACAGCAGTGTAAAATCCTTTCTGAATATAAACATTTTCATACAGACAATTGATTTTTTATTTGATTTTAAGAATAATTCGAACAAACCAAGGAAGATCCTCATAGTTTCAAATAGTATGTGACCAGCCAGATTTGATTTATCTCGAATTTTTTATTGGATTTATGGCCTCTGGAACAAACGATAATCAAAGTATAAATCTATTTGCTGTGAAAGATACACGGATACACCCAAGATGTTTTACTGAAACCATTGGCTGTAGCTTTTTCAACACTACTTTTGGAAATTTTATAAATAATTCAATTATCATTTGAAAAATTTAACTAGTTCGCTATTGTAGAAATTTAAAAAAATATTCGGTCTATTTGGCCGAATACTTAGCTCAACTAAAGGGTGTTTGTTTAAAAAGTCAAATTAAATTTCTCTTTCAAGTTTAATTAGTATAAAATTCAGGAAAAATATTCAGTTAGGCTTCCGCTTTTTCAAATCCGAATTGCCGGGCTTTACGCTTAACCCCTGCCATCAGATTTTGTACAGCCACCTTGTCCACCTTCTTCGCCGCAGAAAGCCAGTTTGCCTTGAACTGCTGCTCGTCCTTAGCAGGATTTTTGGTCTTCTTTAGGTTCCGCTTAACAATAGCCCAGTATTTCTCAATTGGGCGGAGCTCTGGCGTGTTGGGAGGGTTCTTGTCCTTGGGAACCACCTGCACGTTGTTGGCGGCGTACCACTCCATGGCCTTTTTACCGTAATTCAAGACGTCAAATCCGGCAAAAACAGTACGGAACAACCGTGTTTCTTCAGGAAAGGCAGCAGACGTTTATTCAAACACTTTTTCACGTAAATTTCTTGGTTGACAGTCCCGGAAGCTATGAAAATGCTGCTTTTCAAGCCACAGGTACAGACGGCTTGCTAAACCAGATATTTCTTCGCACACTTTGACAAATTCATGCGCTTGAAAATATCTGCTACCTTTCCCCTTCCTTTTGCCGTATAAAACTCCTGTCCCGAAAGCTGCTTGTAGTCGGCTTTGACGTTGGTGTCGTCGTCCATTACCACGCAGTCAAACTTCGTCAGCATCGTCGTGTATTTTGTTTATCATCGCGATTTGGAGTCACTACCTTCTTGTAAGTCGATAGTCCGGCTCGTTTTTTGGCTCGATGCACGGTTGTAAACGATACACCCAGCTTATTTGCGGCATCTCGGAGAGAGAAGTTAGGGTTTTGCTTGAAACTACCGGCAACTCTCTTTGTCGTCTCAGCGGCTTCCGGTTTTCGATTTCCCCCCGATCCAGACTTCCTGGCTGTCGACAAACGTTCCCCAAACACTTTAATTACACTTGTAACGGTTGATTTGGCAACTGTTAGCGATTTTGCGAGCTTTGCGTGCGAGTAGCTCGGATTTTCGCGATGCGCGAGAAAAATTTTGATACGCTGCTCTTCTTCCTTGGACGGCATTTTGACAACTGAAAAGTGAATTCCAAAATCAAAATAGGAGCAACATTCTACACACACACCTTCAAAATGAGGGATGTTCAGGTTTTTTAAATGCAAAATTGAAAGAAATACGTCAAGTTGATATTGATCAAATTTTGAATTATTTTTAAATTTGATAAATTATTTCAAAATTTCAAACAGTTGAAAGAGCGAAAGTCAAACTGTAGAAGATAGGAAATGTATAACTTTTGTATTCGCGACTTTTTCAAATTTTCGATCCAAAATAACATATATTTTCGATTTTGTGTAGTATGATTTTGGACAAGTTTATTGCATGCAAGCCTTATAAAAATTTGTTTCAATTTATTGAAAAATGGGATAATTTTTAAGCACCAAAACAAAAAAATTGAAAATGTTGGGTTAAGGGGATTTTTTTTTATTATCTGACAATTTGCGCCGGGGGTCTTCAGATTTTCCCCAAAATTGGTTTGTTTCATGTTGAAGGTCATTATTTAATTTTTTTCAACTATTCTACTTGGAAAGCTGATAAAATTTCAATGCATTTTGATGTGCTATTTTATAATTTCCGTTGAGAAACAACAGAGTTATGTAGCTTTGAAAAAATGGTAATTTTTATTTACAAAAAAATCTAACCGAAGCTTACTCAAAAAATAAAAATGTTAGAAATCTGATAAAAATACATGTGTTTTTAAGTCGCAAAAATGAACCAAATTTTCAATTTTGGGGAAAATCTGAAGACCACCGGTGCAAACCCGTCAGATAATAAAAAAAATCCCCTTAAGTTACCCCGAAACATGAAATCCGGTTTTCAATTGTATACACTTCTAGCGTTAACATAATCTGCCTTCAATGGTCATAACTAATACTCCTTACCTCAGTTTTTAGTGTTTTAAAATTTTAGAGTTTTTTCAAAAAAGCAGCACTTTCGAAATTATTCAAAAATGAATGAAAAGGTGTTCAAAGTGAGACTGCTCTGAGCCTGTTATATTAAAATTTTAAATTTTTCAAAATATTGGATATAAAAAAGTTTAACTCATCTAACTTTTATCGCACATACCTAAATGTATTTAAAAAGACATACCGTGACTGCGGGTATTTCCGTGCACCTAAGCGATTTTTGTTTTTCAAGGCTGTGTAAACAATTCAAATAAATGCTTCAAAAGGTCACAAACCCACCATTAGTTATGATTTTTTATGTACTTTAAGGAAAAAATATCGTAGTTGATGATATACACGAAAAAAGTTTGGAAAAATTCATCTGAAAAATGTGTTTCGTGCACATAATTCTGTGCACTCTCTTGCATGTTTTTAATTCCGTGCACTTTTGCACCTAATTTCTTGCACTCTGTTATTTATCTAATTTGTGTTGATTAAATAAATGCGATGACTTTCAAGCTATAATAAACCTGGTAATAAATTTGGTTACACCCCAGCCCCTCCCTATTAAATCTAGAGTTTGTTTTGATTAGGTCGTATGAACCAATATAACCAAAATTGAGTTATTCACTGCAAAAGATTGATAAACATGTTTTTTATCTTTGGTAAAAATTTGGTTTCATTTTATCATTAAATAATTTTTACACAATAATTTGAATTTAGGACGTATGTTGACTTTTTCATTTTAGAGTGCAATTTGGTGTTTACGTCATTTTGCCTTGCCGTGTACTTGCCGTGATGCAAAAGGTCGCTAAAAACAATTCGGCAGGTTGGTTTTTAAGACATAATGCTTCGTCGCGAAAAGTTCTTTGCAAAGTGATAAAAATTCGTGTGAATATAAAAAGAAACTGTCTCCAGAAGTGATCTTAGCTGTGCTAATATAATAAATGGCTCAAAATTGGTGGGTGAGTACCATAAGCTTCACTATTTCCACTGTGTGAATGGTCAGTATTATTTCCTTCATTTCAGAGGCAAACAAAATAATCAAGAGATGGATGCTTTTTCACACTCCTCGAACGGCCAGTAGCACCTATGATAGTGGTCGGCAATGTCCGGGTGGACTCCCAATGACCACCATCGCAATGTAGTAATTACAAATTACCATCGATCAAGGATTTACGCATACTTATTGGATAGGATTATCATTTAAAGCCTTTCTTCAATCAACGTTGAATTAATAAGAAAAGATTTGGGCCAATCAAATCAGTTTATGCACACAAAATAATCTATTGATCAAAAGGACGTTTGCGCCAAAAGAAAAATGCAATATGTCGTAAGTACATATTTATTGATAAGAAATGAATTAATGAAAATTTCAAGGACATCATCATGTTCTGCATATAGTTTTACATTAAATTTCGCATTTGCAGATGAATTTGACCAGCAATCATAAAATTAGAATTAAAAAGGTGTTTCGGAACTTTAACATCGATTTTCTCAAAACATGCCAAGTGGTTCATACGACCTAATCAAAACAAACTCTAGAAATACTTTCGTAATTAGTGAATGACCCCGAAGAAAAATATAGTAAACATAGTATTGCGAACTCAACTTTGCATTAACGCTTTGCAACACCAGAAAGTGACGTTTCAACCGAAGAGTGCTGGCGTTTTTATTTTTTTTTTTCGGGCTGTGTAAAGCATAAAATGCTGTAGATATTTGACAGCATTGTGCGTAAGTTCAATGTCTACACGATAGCATAAAATTATGTTGGATATAAATAATTTTTCGCATAGAAAAAATATTTTTCAGGAAATTGCACGGAATTATGTCCTGCACAGAATTACCCGCAGTCACGATAACAGTGTTTTTTGCCATTTTTGTCAAAACGTTATACTAATTGTAGGTTTAAATACTTAACTAACTCGACAAGTTATATGGCAGTCAGGGATTTGCTTATAAAAAATTTACTTAAAGATATAAACGTCAAAACAAAGGAGTGAGTGTGAAGAAAGTCCTCACTTAGCTTATTTCGAAACACGTTCTCCTATATTGTAGATGCATTCCGATGAAGCAAGCCTGTTTCAGCCGATCTGCAATCTGATTTATTGCACATAAAAATTATCTTGCATGAATTGTCATTAGGCAAATGAGCCTTGTTGCAGTAATACCTTCACATCTCCTTCATTTGCAACCATCATTCATTTTCACACGTTATGGTAAAATGATGTGTGACCTATTGCTGCTATTAGGGGTTTCGGCGAGATGCAAGATCGCGTTTTGTTGTTGCAAAGTGAAGCAGTGAAAACATGAATCTTTCCCGGTTTCTTTTCTGTTTCGCCAACAAGATGGTCATCACGACAATCGATAAGAGGAATGCAAAATATGGGCACAACTTCGTCACTCAGAGTAACATACCGTAGGGTGGTGTGATCTAGAATCCATTCAAAAATTTCCTCTCGCATGTTGACAACAAAAATGACAAAAAGTTTAAACTCAATAGCTGTCCCAAACACTTGTACTATACATTGGTTATGAAGTTCTAACCAACTTTACTTAACAGCATGTTAAGCATGATGACGAACATGATAAACGGACGCGACTTTCGATGAAAAGTGTACCGCTGCCGATCGTCATGATTTTCCGTGGCCCGAAGGCAGCCATCAAGTCAAGCCCATGCTCATCGAGACGACACACCAAAGGAAGGTCCCGTTCCTTTCGTTCGTTAAACAACAGTCATTGGCCGATCGTTTCGTCGCCTCGTCTCTTCTTGTCTCGATCGTTCAATTCATTGTGGCTCGAGGGGCGTGAAAATGATGAGCATTAACAGTAACTCTCATAAAACATTGTTCAGTTGATCGTTCAGCGGTTTGTGTCTCGTTGTTGTCGTTTTTCTTTCTTCGGTTTTCCATGCGAAGGTTAAAAAACGATGGGAGGACAAACAGAGGGAAGTGTGAACGCGATTGATCGATGAAGATCGAGCCGCGATCGACAAGATAATGAGGGACACGGTTCCTATGTATCGGTAATGGGCCTAACTGTGAACAAATGAGACTGATGCAAAACAGATGCGATCTGTTGGGGAAGTAATTGTATATTTCTTCAAAGCAATTTTTCAAATCGATTTTTACCTTTTCTTGGAGCTCATCAAAGGCTCTGGCAATAAATTTGAAATAGATTCTTGTTCAGCGTTTTGAACTCTACAGATTTGATGATTGAGGCTTTACTAACAGAAATATTTTTTTAGATGTTTTAACCTGAGTGTGAAGAATAAAATTCCAATTGTAAGCTTTCATTTGGAATTTTATTCTACATATTCGAGTGAAAATTAATCTGAAAAAAACATTGCTGTTCGTTTTCAAAAATTTTTCAAGCCTTCATCCATTTTGATTAGCTAAGGAGTGCTTACGAAAGAAACTGGATAAAGGGTGACACGGTCAAAATTTGATCAAGGGAAATCGGTGAAATCGTTTATTTAAAAAATCAAATTAAATTTCTTTTTCAAGTTTAATTAGTATAAAATCAAGGTAAAATATTCAGTTTGGCTTCCGCTTTTCCAAATCCGAATTGCCGGGCCTTACGCTTAACCCCTGCCATCAGATTTTGTACAGCCACCTTGTCCACCTTCTTCGCCGCAGAAAGAAAGTTTGCCTTGAACTGCTGTTCGTCCTTAGCAGATTTTTTTTGGTCTCCTTAAGGTTCCGCTTGACAATAGCCCAGTATTTCTCAATTGGGCGGAGCTCTGGCGTGTTTGGAAGGTTCTTGTCCTTGGGAACCACCTGCACGTTGTTGGCGGCGTACCACTCCATGGCCTTTTTACCGTAATGGCAAGATGGCAAATCCGGCCAAAACAGTACGGAACAACCGTTTTTCTTCAAGAAAGGCAGCAGACGTTTATTCAAACACTCTTTCACGTAAATTTCTTGGTTGACAGTCCCGGAAGCTATGAAAATGCTGCTTTTCAAGCCACAGGTACAGATGGCTTGCCAAACCAGATATTTCTTCGCGAACTTTGACAGTTTCATGTGCTTGAAAATATCTGCTACCTTTCCCCTTCCTTTTGCCGTACTTTTAGTCGGCTTTGACGTAGGTTTCGTCGTCCATTACTACGCAGCCAAACTTCGTCAGCATCGTCGTGTACAGCCTCCGGGATAGCGCTTTGGCCGTCGTATTTTGTTTATCATCGCGATTTGGAGTCACTACCTTCTTGTAAGTCGATAGTCCGGCTCGTTTTTTGGTTCGATGCACGGTTGTAGACGATACACTCAGCTTATTTGCGGCATCTCGGAGAGAGAGGTTAGGGTTTCGCTTGAAACTACCGGCAACTCCCTTTGTCGTTTCAGCGGCTTCCGGTTTTCGATTTCCCCCCGATCCAGACTTCCTGGCTGTCGACAAACGTTCCCCAAACACTTAAATTACATTTGTAACGGTTGATTTGGCAACTTTTAGCGATTTTGTCAGCTTTGCGTGCGAGTAGCTCGGATTTTCGCGATGAGCGAGCAAAATTTTGATACGCCGCTCTTCTTCCTTGGACGGCATTTTTACAACTGCAGAATGAATTCCAAAATAAAAATAGGAGCAACATTCTACACACACACACACCTTCAAAATGAGGGGGATTCAGGTTTTTTAAATGCAAAATTGAAAGAAATACGTCATGTTGATATTGACCAAATTTCGACCGTATCATACTTTACGTGTTTTTATTTCCGGCAAATCAGTCAGTTAATCAAACGAAATTTATTTCTAAACTGGCGCACCGTGGTCAAAAATGCGAAAAACATGATCGTTGCTTATAACTTTTTTAGTCCACATTTTAGCTTATTGGAGTCTTTGGAGAAGGTTGTCAGTGAAATCGGCTCTGTAATAAAAAACTATTATTTTTCTGATTATTCCTCCTACAATTGAAATAAAATTCCTAACTTCTCTGTTATAGCTTTTAGCTCTTCGATGTCTTCGACAAACTTGTTTTAAATCATATTTTCTACAACTTTGTCTCAGATGTCAAGTTTCTAAAATAATTATTCTCCGAGGTATCGGCTAAATAAGAAACTTTACCTCTAAAAATCAGATTATTAATAATAACTTTTTCCAGCTAATTTTAAATTTAATAAAATGTTCCACAAAGATGTTTGTCTTATTAAAATACACCACTTTGTTGAACATTTTAAGTTTGTAAAATGTGATACTGCATAGCTATGTTAAGAAGATTACCGAAAATAGTGCTCGGAGACTAATTATTTTAGAAACTTGACTTCTGAAAAAAAAGTTGTAGAAAATTTGATTTTAAACAAGTTTGTCGAAGACATCAAAGAGCTAAAACCTATAAAATTGAAGTTAGAAATGTTATCTTATTTGTAGGAGGATTAATCAGAAAAATAACAGTTTTTTTTTATTACAGAGCCGATTTTACTGACAAACTTCTCCGAAGACTCCAATAAGCTAAAATGTGAACCAAAAAAGTTATAAGCAACGATCATGTTTTTCGCATTTTTGACCACTGTGCGGCGTTTCGACGTCGTATGACATCATCTTCAGGGATTTTACAATTATTCTCGTGTTATTATAAAATTTGTTTGTAATGTTCTCGTATTTCTAACTCAACTTACAAAAATTGTCGTTGTTATTGCTTTTGGAAAAAGCGTACTGATTGAATCTGTTCATCACTAGTTTCATTGTAAAAAATGATAAAACTAAGAAAAGCGTTTGAAATTTGAATTTGAATTATAAATCTCGCCGGTTATTTATATAAAAAAGTTGGGTGAATTTAGGCGGTAAAGTTTTGTATAATTGTTGTTTCTACTATTTTCTCTCTATCTTTTTTTGGTTGGTTTTCTTGTAGTTGTGTAAAATGTCCAAGATTGAACAAACATTGTGTTCAAGTTTTTAACATCGGTTCTTTGGTTCACAGTGTGTGGCGTATTGAATATGTGGCACATTTCCAAAAAAATTGAAGTGTGTTTGTTAAAACTGGATTCTACCCAGCTAACATGAAATCGTAATAGAAATGATAATCTAAATCGAATATTAACACATTTTCAATAAGCATCGTAAACAAGTTGGTATTGAGTGATTTCTATCATTCATTTACGAAAAGCTTTGCCCAAAAAGTTATTTGGACTGCCTCAGTGGTGCAAAAATAAAGGGAGTGAAATTCTGTCTAATCAAAAGTAACTCTAATTGCCTTTATCTAGCAAAAAATTTAACCCGTCTATTTTAGAGCTGCAATAGTTTAATTATTAATGTGTTCAAATACGATAAGCCTTTTTTGATTTGTAACTTTTGAACAGCGCAATAGATGGCACTGTTGCAAGTCAATTTTTAACGTATTTTTCGGAAGCCTGCATTTGAAATTTTACACACTTTTTTGAAAATTTTTTGTTCGAGCTTATATGTACGTCTGTTCTCTGTTCCAATATCGTTATTAAATGCACTATCAAAGCCGTTTGAAAAAATACTCTTCGCGCAAGTGCAAGAGTTTTGCCAAAAAAAAAAATCAAATAATAAATCGAAACCAATTTGGCTTTGTCCCGAAATCTAATACTCTATCTGCAGTAACAAATTTGATAAATGGAATAACTATGAATCTCGATATGAAAAAAATGTATCATGTATATTTATTGATCTCAGCAAAGCATTTTACTGTGTACAAAATAAAATTTTGCTAAATAAGTTGCATCAAATGGGGTTTGGACAAACTTCATTATCATTAATGAAATCTTACCTTTCAAATCGAACTCAATCAGTTTATATAGGATCAAGCTTTAGCTCAACGAAAATTATAAAACATGGTGTACCTCAAGGTTCTGTTCTTGGGCCACTATTATTGAATATTTATATAAACGATGTATTCCAATTACCCCTGAAAGGAAAACTCCAACATTACGCAACATTACTCTACGTAACCGAAGATTTGGAAGATATGAAGGCTCAAACTGAATGCGATATCGAAGTTCTCTCCGATTATTTTTGTATCAAACCACCTCTCGATGAATCTACAGAAAACTAAATTCATGATGTTTTCTTTAAGAGGTCACTCTCAAACATTTACTCTGTCAGTGAACGGAATCCAGATTGAACAAGTGTCCAAATTTAAATATTTTGGCCTTTATATTGATGAAAAGCTGAAATGAGATGGCCATATAAATCAGACCTGTTAAAAAATAATCCCTTATGTATTTGCTCTACGAAGAATACAAAATTACATAACTGAAACGACAGCTTGACAAGGTTATCACGCCTTCATTCAATCCCATCTAATACATATGAACTCCATTTGGGGTTGTGCAGCTGAAACACGCTTGCATCTGCACCTGCATGCGCTAAAATATGTAAAAATGCTACCAACTTTGTTTCCCTCAAGATTATTTTATAATCCAAATCTACATCCACTGGAAATGTTAAACAAATTTGAAACATTAACATTTTTTTACAAAATCTCGGAAAATCTGCTTTAACCAAACCTTGATCTTACATATATTTATAACATCCATTCCAGAAACACAAGAAGCGCTGGTAACATGAACTTCTGCATAGTGTTACCGTAGGTAACAAAATATTCAAATATTAAATAAAATAATAACAAAACCCATCCCTTGTATATGTTAGGATTAAAATTATCAATATAGTTATGTTTGTTAAAGGCTCTTTTTTTTGTCATTTTGATATCAACAAATTGTTACCGAGCTGTGACGTCCGATAGGTGAAAAAAGTAGGGTTTCACGCTCACTTGTCATCACGGATGGTAACCTGGCCGGTGTGTTGGAGGGCGCGATGCCCAAAAACACGTCCAACCGGTCCGGCGATTTGATGCGGGCTTCTTCCGTGGCTCGTTAGTGACAAGCGAGCGTGAGGCTATGTCTCTGGTCACCCTAGAATCCAATCCTTGCCCCTGCAGCAGAATAATGCGACGATATCAGCAGACGTCATGGATGAACACGGCGGGATATTCGCTGGGCTGTCATTGCTTTTTCCGGAACGATGAACAAGGAGAGGATATTGAGCCAGGAGAGAACGGAAAACAGGATGAGAGGAGTTCTTGTGACCATTTTGGGACAGTGAGTGCTGGTCAACGGAGTGCGACGGACGCGTTTTCAGAGGAAGAAAGTTATTTATCCCCGCGTGGTTAAACGTCCAATATAAACCACGTGTTGGATTAAGTTTTGTGGTAAAAATTCCACATAGTCAGTGATAAGTGGAAACCGGTAGATCAACTGACCCATCAAAGCGACGGTTGAGGATACGCCACGAATTTCCTCGAATCCGCCGGTATCTGTCTGTGAACCACGAGGCATCAGCTCGCCACGATCCAGAGTACCGTTATAAGGACTCGTGGTGGGCTAATTACAATCGGCCGAATCGCCAGAAGGTGCCCGGGAATCCGTTCCAGACGAACAGGTTAAGGACGCCCGAATTCCAGCTCTCCGTCGAAAGTACAATATTCGACCACGAGGTACAATATCCGACAAGGCCACACTCACTACTGCACCAGGAAAGACCGCCAAGCCACCCTTCGCTGACGTCACGGCGAATCGGTACGGCGCTTATTGCTACTCACACGGGTGGTCATTCCTACGTGGGACGATTGCCATCAACCCGAAAAGGAGAAGGATCGGCGGTTCCTCAGGCCAGCCACAATCCGGTAATCCGACGACGCCTAAGGAACACGTATGTACCCATGCATGAATCCCTAGCCCCATGATCAATCAAGCCCAAGCTCAATCAAGCCCGAACTCAATCAAGCTCGAACTCAATCAAGTCCCGAATTCAGCCATGTCTCGAAGGTGTCAGCGATAGGAGAACGGCCGCATCGGTTCCTTTCCCCCTAAATGTTTTGTGTCTTAAAATAAAAAAATAAAAGTTTAAAATGTAAATTTCCCTTCTTCTCAATCAAGAGCCGATATACCACGGAAGGGTTCTTTGTTCTTTCTCCAACTTTCGCTTATCTTGAATGTTTCGAAGGTTGCCTATTCTCCTCCTAGCCGTTATTTGTGAATCACTACCCAAGCACGCCGACCCTGAGTGTGAAAAGTCGTCTGAGCAAGCCGTCCGTTTCAATAGCAAGAGCTAGAACACAATTTGCGCAAAATAGCTTAGTCCACCACGAAATGACTCTTTTTAATTCATTCTCAATGGAAATTTAAAATGCTAGAAATCTATGCACATTCAAGAAACATGTTAAATTATTTCTCTTCAATGAATCTTAAGTTAATTCAGCTTAGTGACATCAATCCACCTTGACGAAGCTTAACGGCATATAGACAGTTTGTTAAGTCCGAACCTCCCGACTTAACAAACTGTCTACACCCATAGAAGAGGTAACAGAAATCCAATGCCTTTTTAGCAAATCTCTGTGCCGATAATGCGCTGAAATGTGCACTGTGCCGAAGACGGTATGTTTGAAAAACCGTAACTGGCATGAGGACTCGGCTTCGAACCAAAATTATGCCTGACCACTACATTCAAGCGAAACAAGAAAAACATTTAAACAAGAAAATAAAAATAATAACCACAGCGCCGTGAGGAGATTCGAGCTCAAATCACCATTCAAATCGTCTTACCAGTCCGACATCTTAACCAGTGTACTATTCGAGCTTCTTGCAGGACGAGGGATATTAGTCATAGGGTTTCTGTCACCGATCAATCACAACAAAAACGCACAACGGCGGCTTCCTGGCGTTTGGCCTCCTTTCAATGCATTCCTTTGTCTTTTGATGGAAACGGGAAAGGGAACGGGAAACGGGAAACCCATTGAAAGAGAACTGTATGTGTGTTCAATGGAAGTTAGTCGAAACAGGTTGAAATAGGTCGAAACAAGTAGGAATGGATTTTGACAGTTGGTAATCTGTCTCTTTCCAATTGACTTCGACCGATTTCAACCAGGTCGTCCGTTGAACATACTTACACCAATACTAATGCATGTTTTGTGCGTTTTGCACACGAATTTCTAGACAGACCGAAACAGATCACGTGAAAATTTAGACGCGTAACGGGCTAGAAAACAAGCTTATATGCATGGAATCCTTAAATGTATTGAAATAAAAAATTTCGTAATATTAAATGAGACTGAAAAAGCGATGATGGGACAATCTGAATTTATTTTCCCATGCATCTGCAGAGTTCCGCGACATTTTGGCGGTTTGCTTTTTGTGGATGTGTTCACATTAGTAGACCATCTTGGTCTTAGCCGTCCGCAAACAAAAAATGAATAACAAAAATTGCGTGGACGTGTTTCAAACGCATTCGAGAGGTAAAACCATTAAATTTCTTAAAATAAGATAACTTTAAGACAAGTTTTTATTTCATTCATTCCCCCCGGGGCAAGTGCAAACGTCTTCTACCGCACAGCACAGGAATAATTGCAGGAAGAGTTAGCACAGCAACAATCCCACCGACTCGAAACACACAGAACCGACTGCCGACTAAATCCAAGCATCTAGAGCACTTGATGAGAATGAAATGGCGAAAACGAAACAAAAACATGCTCTCTGTCTGACACACACGCTGCATGTGTGTTAGTGTGGTAGAAACGAATCCTGCTTTCGAGCTGGATCGGTTTCGACTAGTTTCGATCGATTTCAACTTGCTCCGTTGAACAACGACCAGACCTGTTTCGACCAAAACATGAGCCCGTTGAACAACGACCACTTGACAGAAACTAGTCGAAACCAATCGCTACTTACGATTGAACGCAGCTAGTGTTCGCTTACCGCCTGCTATTACGGCTATTACATACACACGCTACATATACACAGCTGCTAAAGCCGGGCAGCTTGGCCGGTGCGTGGTTGTTTGCCGGTGAATTGAAGGAATGCTTTTGTTGTTGCTTTTGCTACATCTACATACACACGCACAGCTTAGCCGTGGTTGTTTGCAGGTGGATTGAATTGAAGCAATGTTTTTTTTGTTGCTTTTACTGCATACACACGCACAGCTTAGCTTGGCCGTGGTTTGCCGGTGCCGGTGGATTGAATTAGAAGGATATTTTTGTTGTTGCTTTTGCTACATTCACACGCACAGTGCTCGGTTCGCTGGCTGCCTGGTGTTGGCCGGTATTTATTTCCATCCTTCTTTGTCTTGTGATGCGATAGGGAGGGACGTGCAAACGTTTTTATTTTGTTTCTTTCAGACATACGCAATTCGGTTAACTTGGGAGATTAATGCCAGTGGGAGCAAATCGAATCAGCACCGGTAGCGTTATCTTCTTGTACCAATGATGCTATGTAATTGACTACACGCCATTGGCACATAGGCTGAATTTTGGGTGTATATGCCTCTTTGTTTCGCCATAAAAAACAATTTTTTTTGCATTGCACTCCCAAGACAACCTCCAAAAGCAACGCGACGTAGGCGCGGTAAAACCTTCTTACATGGACTCTTGGGATATTTGGATAGGAAATTATCCTTGTGCTCTGCAACCTTTTTTCCTGCCTCTTTCCTACCCTGACCAATCCTAACCCTTGTAGCAAAATAGTAGCAAGCGTCTACCTCAAACGTAGCAACGAAGTCATGTGCATACCCCATTTGTAAATTCTCTGGCCGGAGCAGTTGACGACAGTCTCCAGACTAAAAATTACTAATAAATTTAAAAAAAACTTGATTTATCATTTGAAAAATTTAAAACAATTTTCAATCATTTTTATTTGAACAAGAAAAACACATAGTGGAGCTATGCTTGTTTAGCATACTGTATTATGATCTGTTTTGAAAGATTACAATATTTGAGCATTTGAAAATTTGGACCAAAATGGAAAATTGATTATGATCAACTTAAACCTTGAAAAATTGTTTGAAAAGAAGTCATGCTAGACACTAGCAATGATGTCAGTTCAATTAATCGCTTTACAATGCCAAAAGACATCTACAACAGCTAATAACTTTTATGCCTAACACATAGGATAAGAAGTTACGGTCTTTAACAAAGTCGTTCAGCATAAAAATTCTTGCCTTGGTTCCATAAAAAAACAAAAATGATGTTGATTTTTAAAAACAAAATATTAAATTTTTCCAAACAAACCTAAAACATAAAATTTATTCAAGTAAACATTACTCAAAAATCCAGCAAAACATCATGGAAGAGTTTTGTTCCAAAACGAAGCTTCAATCCAAAGGGTTTGAGAAACTAAAAAAAAAAAATCGACTCTGTCTAAATATTGTACGAACATATTCCTTAAAATTTTGTTTTTTTTTATTGGACTCACCCCGCATAAAATAAAATCCATTATGTGTAGAAAATATCAAAAAACTTTTTACAAACAAACTATTTATAGGGGAGAGTGGGGTATCGTGGGCTATGGGGAAACGTGGGCCACTTTTAATATCTTAGATGTGTGTTGAGATAAAAATCTCAAACCAACTGTCATCGTCGTCGCTTTGCGTGAGCATATATTTCAATATGTTGTTGACAGAAAAACGCATAATATGCTTCTTTTATTTATCAAGCTTAAAAAAGTTAGAAAAATTTACTTACATAATTAAAAAACACCCGCTTATTTCATCGATGGTAAACCTAAAGTGCATAACAAAAATATGCTCATACGCTTATGATCTTAGCTTTGTCATGATCTTTCGCGTGGGAAAGGAATTTTTGATGAAACATCAATAAGTCACACAAACGCAACCAATTTGCAAATCATAGCTTGTGGGGAATCGTGGGCCACACATCTTGAATCATCTATATTTTTATGTTTTTATACACATTCAGAACTTAAAAAACGGTTAGCCTATCTGCAAAGTTTTCTGTTGCCAAATGAAGAGTTATGAAAAATATTTTTTCCATCCTATATAAGAAATTTTGCCGAAACGTTCGCGAGCCAGGTTTTGGAATCTATGCGATCATGCACAGCTCTCTTTTTTATTTCATCATCTGAAATTGCTTTTAAATAACGAAATGAATTAGGAAATCACAGTTTTGGGACAACTCATGAACTTTGCATGTTATTTGATCCATTTGGATTTGGTGGCCCACGATTCCCCACCATTTTTCAAAATCCAAAAAATATTGCTTTTTATCAAACAGTCAGAATTTGGGGAAAATAACTAATTAAAAATTTAAAAAAATACCTTATGATACCTTGAAAATGTAGAAAACCATACCATTTTTTATTTTATTTTTACCTTTTATAATAAAGAAGTTATGGAACAATGAAAAAAGTGGCCCATGATTCCCCACTCTCCCATACTTAATTCCATAAATTTTTATTTTTTTCCAGAATTTTCATTCTATGGGATCATTTTCATTTCTTTAATGTTCTGAGCTCTGCTGAACTACAAAATAGTGATTCTAGTAGATATTAACGATTTTCAAACCGGTACCTTGTGACTAAACAACCTGGTTTCATTGAAGTGTTAATTTTATCGCAACCTAACGCGAAAGACATCATTAACGAGAAACACATGAAAGAGCTAATAACTCAAGACATAATGAGCGCAACTCCCGTCGACAAAAGTCAATCTTGTTGGTGCCCTTTTATAACTGATATTTCATACCACTTCCTTGGCGCAAGAAATAATTAATCTCAGCCCACATTTATCACCTAGCCGGGGCTAACCGGCGATATTTTTTGCGCTAGGTCGGTCGTCTCGTCACTCAGTTGTGCAGTCATCTGACGGGTGCTTATCACTTCTGTTTAGTGCAGAGAGCAAGATAGTAAAAGAAAAACATGGGAGAACCCGTCACACTTTTACTAAACCGCCCCGATCGGCGGCCAATAAATTGCAACTAAACTGGAATTTTCCTTATTTAGCGCGCTCTGTAATTACCGCCAGCATTTTAGCGCCATCGGACATCTAGCGACGCGTTAGTGAGAAGCCCTTCGCTGACCCAAACCGCAAGTATCGGAACCGTCGTCGTTTCCTCCACCAGGGCAGGGCCAGAATTGGGACCGCTTCTGCGTGCCGCTATCAATTTGCTTCAATCTTAAATGTTGTACAAAATTTATTGCTACAAGTGAGAACACACGGCGGTGCATTGGCAAATTTTCCACTTACCATCCACTTTTTTTTGGTCTCGATAAAACTTGACCGACGGCAGAAAATGAAAAAATGAAACCAAAATATGACAAGCGCTGGGTCCGTAGAAAGGAAACTGTCGTCAACATGCGACGGGTGAAGGAGTGTGTTTCCGAAATAAGTACTGGTGTGGCGCGAAAAAGGAAATTAGCTATAGATGGCAATCAACAAATTATTACCCTGCATTCGCTGTGTTGCTCCTGCAAGACTCTTTCAAGATTCCAGCTTCGAAATCTTCGGGACGTTCGGTCGTCGTCGTGGACGTTTCGCTCTTCATCGTCCGGCATCGATAAGAAAGAAGACCATGGACTGCAGTCATTAAAAGTGTTAACCTCAGGTTTGCCAATGATATATGACCTCGGTTATGAAATTATGGTGGCATTTCATCAATGCTTTTGACGAAAAATGTGAAAATTTAGTTTTTTTTTTTTTGGTAACATTAACCAGTGACATTCATGTATTTCGTTGACATTAGGTTTGAAAGTTGAAAATTCTATGGAAAAGAAGAAATGTAAAATGCCATGACATAATGTGTGATTTTTACAAACAAAATTTATTCATGTTGCGTTATTTCATGAATTCGCCAGCCCCAGGTTCGGAACAAGAGCTAGCTCTTTAGAGAAAAGGGGGAGGGCGGGGGGAGGGGTAAATATTCATTCTTTCTTATCATCGCAATTGAACATTGAAATGATTTAGAAACATATTCCAATACAGTTACGAAAAAGTTTTATTTGAATAATATTCAATATTTCAATTTTTGTGCTGAAAAAATAGTGGCTAACGCAGTGAGGCTAACGTTATGGGCCTTTTTAAATGAAATGCACTTAATTTTTTAAAATAAATAAATCATATTATGTGTTAACATTATGAGCTCTTTATGAGCTCTTTATGTACTGATAATGAAATGTGTTCAATCATATTGGAAATGTTGGTATAACTATTTATGATTAGAAATCACTCATCTATACACTACTGGAAATAAGTATAAAGACAACATAGTTTTTACTGATCTTACGTTTACAGTGTAAACAACGGTAACCGAATGTTAGTCAATGTAAATATAGTGGTGAGTAGAATATTATCTGTGTGTCAGAATGGGTTTGAATGCATGTGTGCGTGTCAGAGTATAATTATTTTCATTTTGCGCCTGGAAATAAGTATAAAGACAGTTGTTTGCTTCTGTTCATTTTCGCTCGCAGAGGATATTTTTTACGCTGAAAGTGAAAAGTTTTGCTCAATACGAAGTGAATTGATGGTGGCAAAGAAAGAAAACATCATTGGTGAAGGTTTTGACATTTTCTTTTATATTTACAGGAAAAATGCCAGAAAATAGCCCTGCGAGCGATTATGAGAAGGGTAGAGTAGATACTTTTCGAAAACAAGAGCTAACCTTGCGTGAAATCGGCATCAGGATTGGTAGGAGTAAGGATGTGGTGCATAATTATCTGCGGCTAGGCGAAAAATATGCAACAAAGAAGCGATGTGGACGTCCATCTTCCCTGACGCCGAGGTGTAAGAGGGAAATAAAACGACTGGCGGTCCACCAAAAGCTGTCTAATGAGGAAATCAAGACGGAGATGAAGCTGACAGTATGTGGGCATCGGATTTGGCAGGTTCTCAAAGACGTTCCTAATGTTTTCTTCACCAAAACAACGCCTGTACCAAGACTTCTTCCTCGTCACAAAAAGCCCGTTTTGCTTTTGCCGAATAGTACCAATTTTGGGACCAAGAGTGGTCAAACGTGGTTTTTAGTGACGAGAAAAAGTTCAACCTAGACGGGCCAGATGGTTTTAGCAGCCGCTGGTACGACAAGAGGCAGAAGAGGCCAACGAGAGATAAACGAAACTTTGGTGGAGGTTCTGTCATGATCTCGGCCGGCATAAGCATGGCTGGAAAGACACCTCTTTGTACCATCTCTACCCAGATGGACTCACAGATGTATTGCCAGCTATAAGAAGAAGTTCTTGTTCCATTTTCGGAAAATTTTATGGGCGAAAACATGGTTTTCCAGCAAGACAATGCTGCCTGCCATGCGTCCAGAGCTACGAAAGAATTCTTGGAACTTCATAACATCCCTCTTTTAGAGTGGCCAGCCTGCAGTCTGGATCTAAATCTGATCGAAAACGTGTGGGGGCTTCTCTTCCGTAACATTTTCAAGCATGGCCGAAGTTATGAAACGGCTGGACAAATCAAAATGGCGATTCAGGACGAATGGTCTAATATGAATCCGAACGTTTTGAAAAGCTTCATAACTTCTATGCCCCGACGATTGCAAGAAGTCATTGCCAAGAAAGGCGATGCTACACATTATTAAAGTTATTTGTTTTTGAAAATCAGATCATGAATTTTTTCTGTCTGTCTGTTCTCTATAGACTCGGAAACTACTGAGCCGATTTGCGTGAAACTTGGCAGGTGGGGGTATTGGAGACAGGGGAAGGTTCCTTTCATGGTTTGAGACCCCTCCCTCTCTCATGAAGGAGGGAAGGGGCCTCCAAAACAAATGAAATTTTTTTGCTTAACTTGAGAACCAATCAACAAATGGTTTCAAATTTGGCTTGGGGTGGTATTTGAGAACGTAGGAAGTAGGGAGATACAAACCTCCCCCCGGCCTCTTTTATATTTTTTTATCTAACTCAAAAACTAATTAAGCAAATGGAACAAAGTTTGGCATGGGCGGGAATTTTGTACGTGATATGTTCTAATGATTGTTTGAGACTCCTTTCTGCTTCCAGCGGGGAGAAAGGAAAAAGGGAGGGGAGTTTCATACAATTTTACTGCATAACTCGAGAACTATAACAGCGATGGAACCAAATTTGGCTTGGAACGATATTTGGGTACGAGAAATGTTTCTTTGAATATTTGCTATCCCTCACTCCTTCAAAGAGGTGGATGAAAAGGGGGAGGAGAGGTCTCCCTTACAATTTTCAGTATATCTGGAGAGCTGATCGAGCAAATGGAACCATATTTAGCATTTGAGGGCATTTGGGCACATGAAATGTTTTCATGATAATTTGAAGCCCCACCTTTTTTCCGCGGAAAGATATTAAGGGGAGAAGGGAGGCTTCTATGCAAATTTTTTGAATACTCGAGAATTAATCGAGCTAATGAAACCAAATTTGGCCTCTGAAAGTATATGAGTACGAAAAATACTTTTATGAATGTTAAGTTCTCACCCTTCCATTCAATGGGTAGAACGGAAGGGGGGATGGTACTTCATTTCAAGTTAATGCATAACTCAAGAATTTAATACGCAAATAAAACCAAATTTGGCATGGAATGGTATTTCAATACGAGAAATTTTTCTATGTGAACCAATTCCTTTCTTGCAGTAGGAGGATAGAATTGGGAATATTGGAAGTGAAAAGGAAAGCTCATCATCATCATCATTTTGGTATGATTCTATGATTATCTGACACACCATCCTCCTTTCAGTGAGTAGGTTCATAGTAGGAGGAAGGTGAGCCCAATACAATTTATGCTAACGAAGCTAATAAATGGAAACAAATATGGCATGGAAAGATAATTGGTCACGAGATATGTTTCTACGGTTTTTATAGACTCTTACGCTCTACAGTGTAGAGAGGGAAAGAAAGGAGGGGGCTCCATATAAATTTTGTTGTAAAGCTTGAAAACTTTTCAACCAATGGAACTATATTTGATATAAGAGGATTTTTGGGCTCGAAAAAATGGGTATGATTATTAAAGACCACGACCTCAATTCAGCAGGGGGTGAGAAGAACGACAGGGGGCTCTCTTATCCGTTTTTTAGCATAAATCAAGATCATATCAAGCAAAAACAACCTTATTTTATAAGTTAGATTGTTTGCGTACGATTAATTTAAAACTCTTCTTTTTCAGGGTGAAGCTTAAAGAAACCGATTAAAATTGTCAGATCTCTAACACAAGTTTATAGATCAAGATTCAGAAAATTAGTTGAAGTCATCTTTGTGTTACATTTCGAAACTCCAGCTGCAGCTCCATTTTATAGCGGTTGCTTATGAATTAGGTTAGAATTTGATTCAAAACAATGCTAACAAAACAATAATAATTTGAATAATTTATGAAAATATCCTTTTTTTCTGAAAGGTGCTGCAAAGCACACCGGGTCAGCTAGTGTTAAATAAATAAAATGAAGAGATTTCTTTTCTGTAGGCAGTCCAATGTTATTAGTTCAGAATCGATAGTGTGAAAGTTTTGTTTCGCAGATTCATAAAGTATTGTTTAATCGCAGAAATCGTTATGTAATGGTTTTCAAAATCATGTGATTCCTGAAAATCGTGCTCGACCCCATCAAATCGTATTCAAACATTCAATTTTCCAATTCCTCCTATTCCGGCGGACGAAATTCATTTCGCACCATTTCCTGGAACGGGGGAACACGATAAGAAAACCTGATCTCCCCTTCACACTAAATGGCTGGATTTGGCAGCTGCAAAATGCGGTGAGCAAACAAACTTGTGAGCCCAGCAGAATAATGGAACGGGATTTTCTGGAAACCGCAGCTTATTCAATTGATTAATAGTACGCTTTTATCCGAGCATAAATCATCGCCTAATTATAATTCCCGTGAAATGAGGCCAAACATAACTCCGGGACTGAGACTGAAAGAATGTGAAATGTGGTACGAAATTTTCCGGAGGGACGAAGAAATCCTCGCCCTCAGGACAGCGGGACATGGTAACACACAAAGTACACACTGTTGATGGGAAAATGAGGAAAAAATCGCTTATGCTCCAACATGTCGCCATCGTCAGTGAGTTCGAACCAAGTCGGATCGGAAGCAGCCACCCGGAACAGACGAAGACACAAAGTGGTGGTCTAATGAAGACTCTGGCAGATTTATTGCTGGCGAAAGCAAAGACGGTGAAAATATGCACGAAGTTCAAAAGTGAAAACTGAGAAAATTCGATCCATCTGGATATGACGCAAAGAATTGTTGAGGAAATATTTTGGGCTAAGCTTCCATAATGTCTTAACCATTCCATATTGATTCAATAGCTCAAAAAGCGCATATTTAAGAGCGTAGGGAATACATTTCCTCTTTCAATAAAATTGATGAATAAATTGGTATTTGGACATTTTGGAAGCTTCTGTTCTTATTCTTGAACGGTGCGTTTAAGATGTCTAGCATTATAGGGTTACTTCGAATAGATGAAATTCCACTGGAAGCCAATTAAAATTTCAAAATTGGTTGGAAACTATTTTGGAAGAAGCTTTTAAGTAAATATTGGAGGTGATTTTGTCTGCACCACAAAAAAATGAATGTTCTGAATCTATTTTCATTATGAAGAAAATGATTCGAATTTGGCCAGGTTCTATGAAGGATTTTTTGGAAATGAATATTTATTTAATTGAAGCTTCACAAAAATCGTCATTGTCAAAATATTTCACATGGCCGGGTTCGACCAGACCGAACTGAACGTCAAGTTGGAAAAATATGAGTAATCTATTGCATCGGATGCAAATCATGTTAAACTATCTACCCTATGAAAATCAGGAAATTTTGCAAATTTTTAAAGAAACAATTGAATGTTGCAGATAGTGGAAAAAGAAAAAATGCCTTGCACCATAATGAACTAAAAACCAACTCGAAGGGAAAGGTAAAAAGCACATTTTGGTTATAATGGGTGAATTTGTAGCAGTGTAATTTGTCTCACTGATCAGTTTTCGCGTCATAAAACGAGTAGCTTAAGCGCCACCTCTATTGAGGACCACTCGTCGTGTTGAGATTGCCCGGCGAGAATCCCGACCCCAGGGCGGGTTTTCTTATTTAGATCCTAAAGTGGATACGAATCGATCGGTTAGACCAAAACACGCAGGAAGTTTTCTCGAAACACAAATTCAAAATATCGTCGTTCTATCCGTTTCAAAAACGCTCAACTGCGCTTCTCATCATAGGTCGAAAAGCGGCCGTTCAAATTTCACCAAACACGTGATAGGTGCAACAGTGAGGAGACTGTTTTCCCGAGCAGTCTATCCCAGACTAAAAAATCAACTAAATAATTAACGAATAGAACGAACGAAAAACCCTTTAGACCTAAGGACTAATGTTGGGAAAGCACTAGCGGCTAATTTAACATAAACATGTTGATGGCGAGCATTGAATATATTTGCGGGACATTAATGATGAGGGCTATGTACAGTGTGACATTGTAATATTTATTTAACCTAGGTTACATTATAACTTTTGGATTTGTTCCTCCCTTACGCTTTCCCTCAAACTGTGTGCGGTTTTCAATTGGTAATTTCAGGCCAGATTATTCGATCACGGAGCCATGCGATTTGCGATCATGGTCCGGAAATATTTTGTGTGTGAATTTAGATTTTATCAAATGATCATTTGGTTATATAATTACATGCGCATGATTTTTGTTATGGGTACTTACTCCTTTTGTTGGTCGATAAAGTAGAGTACTACCTTTTCGGAACGCTTTGGTTGACGGCTCACGTTCCGGGAGGGACGAATTGACGGACGTGTCCAGCTCCTTTTCCCACTCGGATTCGAGTCGGGAATCAAAACTTCGAACCCCTACCGGGCTGCCGGAATTAACGTTGGGGACCGGCGGTCGACGACCTGGGCCAGGATTCCTGGCTGCCGCTTGTGCGTCGCTAGAAGTTCGGCGGTCGGTGATTGCTATATAAGTAGAACACGTCGATCACGCTTTAAGAATCTAACCACACATAACATACACGTTTTACCGCAACATACCTTTTTGTATTTTGCTGCTTCGCACATAAATTACCGCCCACACTACCTAGCTAGCTAATTACTGATAGCCTATTTACGGAAGGAACAGAAAACATTTAGAACTTAAATACTAAAGGGCACTTCGCTCATTTTTACATTTAAGACAACGCGGAACAATGTCAAAGGATTCTCGCTGCTGCTGATACCACGGTCGGGGTCAAAGTGAAAGAACGCAGATCGCGGATTCCTCAGTTCGCGCATGTCTTCCTGTGTTACACGAAACGGAAGTCAATAACCTCCGAAAGGCGTCATCAATTCTTCGGACAACAATACTCTAAATTGGCCCCGATCCAAAAGAGTTTTTCTCTTTCCCTCCTTTGATATTCCGATCGTCCCCGATGACCGATCCACCCTTGGATTCACGAAGTTACAAACAAATACAAACAAATAACTATACATTCATATACGGAAGCTGGAGTAAATCCGGTAAACTTTTCAGTGAGACGAGTTCGAATGGATGGGCGCTTTATGTGTTTTCCTTTTAACAAAATGTTTCTATTATCTAACTTTAGGCGTTTATATGACTACTGTACTAAATGACAAACAAACAAGTAAACTAGAATTTTACGTCGAATTATTTATGTTCCTTTTACGAAATGTGACCATGTTACATGGTCAAGAAAATTGTTTTTATGCGAAACAATCCTCTGTCCGTTCGTTATTTCGATTCGATACTGTTCTTCAGCGTGTTTAGAACTTAAATCTGATAAATTTAATAATGAAAGAAGCTCTCATGGCTAAAAACTTCGCGTTGCAGATTGTCAGCATTTAACTAAAATTGCGTTCAGCCAGACCGAACTGAGTCCCTTAAATCTTTTTTCTCAAACTATCTATAAGAAAAGTAGAATTTTTAATTTTTAATAATAAAAGAAGTTTACTTTTATTGCGTACTATCGTTTAGAACACAACCACTAAGTTAAAGTCTTATATATTACTCATACAGAATGTGAGGGATTTGTATGGCTCGGTTCATACTGGCATAGCGAAAAAAAATAATTTTTCAAGCTCCAGCCATAGGTCGGTGCTGCTCGTAAAGCGCCTATTAGGGTACTTCTGTCCATAATGCCCTTGCGGGTTAAAACGCCAGCGACTATTTTGTGGTGGCTATCTATCACTCAAATTGTAAAAAGTGAGCAATAGGCTTTTACTCCAAGATGATTGCCTAAAACATCTTCACCATTGATTTAATTAATTGTTCAAATTATATATTTCAATTATCAATTGATGAAAAACTGTGGTAAATTGTTGTTTCATGGTAAACTGAAGATTTATTAAATTTTAAATATCCGTTCAAAATGCCCCCATCAATTTAAGGACAAGTCGCTCTACCCTCAAGGTGCTGTTCGGTAAGAAGTAAACAAAACCACGTGTTTTATTCTAAATTTTGGAGTGCAGTTTTCCATGAAAACAGACCTATTATCGAAATGATATATCGATCTTCTTCTTTGCTTAGTCCTAAATTATCATTAGGGTGCATAATAATTATAACTTTTGATCGGATTTGAGTGAAAAACGCGCACTGAAAATCGAATTGGTTCACTAAATTTGTCGCCAAAAGCAGCAGAAAAATTTGCATTGCGCCGATGTGGTCTAGTGGATAGGCTGGCGCAAGTTTGGTAACCCAGGCGTACTGGGTTCGATTCCCGGTATCGGCAAGAAAAACTTTTGGATTCGAATCTCATAAGTTGCCGACAGGAAAGATGTGTTTCATTGAATAAATAATTATATACTTCAAAAGAAATGCATCTGGCAGTCTGCTTTATGCTTTCATCGCGAACGGTTGGATTTATTTTGCTCGCCGCGTTTTTGTTCTGTTGCTTTGGGTAGTGGGTACTGAAAATTTGTTGTGTTTCATTTCGGCTTTCTGGGTGATTTTCAGAAGAATTTCATTACGGTACGTTTAATTATATGTTTGAAGTGAAACAAATCTGTGTTAGTTTGATTGCTTGTGGCGCGTTTTGTTCAGCAGGATTAAAGGTTAAAGTGTGGTTTTGTGGAACGCCGGTTTGAATAGTTTGTTTAATTCGTCTTCATGCTGCTATTTCTTGTACGATTAAAAGTGAAATTGAACGATTAAAGAAATATTTTATCTGGAAAGTCTTTGGGTTTGGTGATTTGGAGTGGCATAAAAAAACAACCAACAAGGCACGAATTTGTTATTTTAACTTGAAGTCTGTGCGTATGCGTACGGGAACGAACATGTTGCTGCGAGTCGGATTTGGTGATGCAGGCGGTACTGTTGGTTTGTGGATGTGAGTAGGCTTTAACTATAAGTGGCTTTTATTAAAAGCAGTGCTGCAAATAATCAGTGTCAGCTTTCAATTTTCAATTGAATTTACTGCAGTGTACGCTCAGTTCATTTCCATATGCATTCATCTGATAATGAACAGAAAGCTCAATCCCGAAAGCACTCTGCATACTCATTCTCGAATCGGCAACATCGGTGCTCAGTATACATTCAGGCTCTTTGCAGGTTCATGGGATTATCCAATCTTCATTTTCAGTATCAAGCAAACATTGCTGAAAGTGAAAAAAGCTCAATTCGATTATCATTAAGTTTAGTTGAATGGTGACCAAGCTTGTTCGATGCACTAGGCTTGCGGAAATTGAATAATTACTGCTGAGTGATAGTGTGTAGAGGTGGGAAGGTTGAGAAAAAAGTGTTCGGGTTGACTAGAATAACGCTGGCGAGGGAGCATGTGGGACGAATGTGGGGGACAAAATTACGACAAAAATGTAACAAAATTATGACACAAATATGACAAAAATTTGGCAAAAAAATAGAAAACATGACAAATGTGGTAAAGTATGACAAAAAAAATACAAAAATCTGACAAATATGACTTAAATTTTACAATATAATAAAAAAAACCAACGCAACTCTGTCGAAAATATGACAAATATGATGAAAATATGACAATGTTTTTTACAAAAATGACAAAGTTTTGCAAAAATATAACAACTGATAAAAATGTGACAACTTTAACAAAAATATGACGAAATATTGGCAAAAAATATTCAAAAATAAGACAAGCGTGGTAAAAATATGACGAATATATAACAATAAAATGACACTATCATGACATAAAATTGTGATAAAAATAAAACAAATTTATGACATAAATAAGACAAATATAACCAGTTCAGGATTAAAATATCAAAAAAAAAATTAATTGAAGGGACAAAAATGTCGTCAAACTATGTAAAATTGATTAAGTGATAAAAATATGACAAATGTCAAATCTTTCAGATTGATGTCTTTTTTTACCAAATTTGTAATAAGTTTGTCATGTTTTTTTCATTTTATTGTTAGTTTTTTGTAATGATTTTGTCATATTTATCAGATTTATGTCATTTGTCATTTTGTCTTATTTTTAACACATTTGTTATATTTTTGACAAAGGTTTGTCGAATTTTTGTCATTTTATTGTTAAATCAATGTCATATTTCTGTCTTAACTTTGACATATTTTTGTCATATTTTTCAGATTTTTGTCATAATTTTGTAATTTTCTTTGTCATGTTTTGTTATTGTACTGTCTAAATTTCGCTATATTTTTGTAATATTTTTCATATTTTTATCACATTTGTCAAATTTTTATCTAATCTGTCAGATTTTTGTCATGTTTATGATAGTTTTTGTCATTTTATAGTTCATTTTTTGTCATATTTAGGCCATAATTTTGTCATATTTGTCAGATTTTTGTCATACTAAATATTGTCATAATTTTGTCATTTTTTCATCATATTTATTACATTTTGTCATAATTTTGTCATTTTATGACGCCAATTGTCAAATTTTTGCTATGTCGACATCAAGAAATTTATATTCATCTCTCTTCCCGTCCCCTCTGATTAATCGTATAGTCTTAGCGAATTTCCAATCGTGCTTTCTTTTCGAATCCCATTTCACAATTTTTGGAAATGGCAAAAAACAAATGCCTACTGAAATTATCAGCAACTTTCGCTGACACTGATTGAATGCTAAAGCTACATTCACTGATCGATTGCAGTGAGTGACAGAAACGCCTAAACGAAAGACGCTTTCGTAGCAGTCGAGTGAAACAAGTTAGTTCGGGTTCACGAGTAAGCTTTCTACTGACTGATAGACATACTCGCAAAGCTTGCCGTAGGCACGAAGGTGACCGAGCCGATCAGAAGCTTTTATATTCGTTGACTTTTCTGTTCCGTTCATTTCAGTTCAAGCTTTTTACACTGATAGAAAATCACAGTCAATATCATTTGTGCTTTCAGAAAATTTGCAGCACTGATTAAAAGCCCCTACTAAGTAGCTCAAGAGGTGTTAAGAAAACGAAAAAAGAGTGAAAGCTTAATTGGAAATAAATTGTGCATTATGCGCCAAAACATGTCCAGACAAGTCTCACGGCTAGTGGTGTCGTTTGTTTGAGCAGTAGGTAAATTCAAAATCAGCATCGAAGCAAGCGTTGCACGGGTAGCGCGACAGCAGAGAGAGCAGAGAGCAGAACGTTTATTCGGTGAGAAGTTTCCAATTTATGCCTTTTCTTTCCCTTTCTTTAGACATTCCGGAAAAATACCTATACACTACAAGTTTGATTTTTTTTTTAAATTTCTGATAGCTTTTGAAGCATTTGATTCAGCTTTTTCACTATCGTCATTATACCTCTCAAAAATTGATTAACATGTTATGATAACCCAATGGTGTATGTAGGGAAAATTGCCCCTTTATTTTTATTACTTTCTTTTGAAGCTATAAAGTTCATGATGATGATTTTTTCCCTAAATTCTTATACATTCAATCAATATCCTTATTCTTTATCAGCACTAAACCGATTTTAATTATACTTTTGTTTAATTCATTCTGTATTTTCTTCTTTTCAAATAATAAATTTCACATTTTCGCATATGGTAAGGTTTGACTTTAAAAATGGTAAGATTTGACTTTTGAAAAAATGGTGTAATCAATTTTTTTTAAAAATGGTAAGTTGTGAGTTGAAAATGGTAAGATTTAAGTTGTAAGAAAAGGTAAGATAACCTTATTAAATAACCATATATAAAAGTATTAGAACGACCAATCAGTTGCCAATTGGACAGGTATCTAAACGTATGCGTAATACCTGTCGTAGATTAATAACACCAACAAATGTTATTAATTTTAAAACGGTTGAGTAAATGATTGACTCGTTCATCCAAAAAACACATACACCTACACGTCAAGCATTCAGTTCATAACAGTTCACACCAAGCCATGGTGTTGGGTATGCGGTTAGTTGCATTGCAGATTTGCCGTACTTATAATCTAAAGAATGCAATTAAGCGCATACGTTGACGAAACTGCGGTGAATCCGTGCACCCATGGTTTCTTATTTACATACATACATACATACTTCAAAAGAAATGCATCTGGCGATAATCTGAAGAGACTATTACTACTATACCTTCCCTCGACGAACCATCGGCCGTGGAAGCCTGAGAAGCAATTCGAAATCCAAGCCACACAGACATAGGCTGGACCTTGCTACCGAATGGAGGAACCATACATACATGCATACATACATACATACATACATACATACATACATACATACATACATACATACATACATACATACTTACAAAAGCAGCAGAAAAATTTGGTTGAAACTAACACAGATCCAAATAAAGTCAAAAAATTTCAAAAATTTTCATTTTTTTCACTGGGAAATGTTAACAAATCACTTGTTTTTATGTGTAGATAAACTTGGAAAAAAAAAATAATTTTTCCAATGTTATTCCGAATCAAATAACAGAATTAATTTATTTTCACTGTAAATATTGTGTTGTTTTTGAGTCGTTTGGATCCAATGTTTTGGAGCATCATTTGCTTACACTGGGGCGTTTAACATCCAATGATTTCAAAGGTTGCTTTTAAAAGCGTTTGTAAAAAATCGAATTTTTCATAGTTTTTAAAATAAAAAGTAATATAATTGCAGAATATGAGTAGACGATAGAAATACAAAGCACATGTTGCTATGTGTTCAGGTGCACAGCTCAAGTATCCCGCATACTCGTTCATTTCCCTTAGCAGGTGCATATTCCCCTGAAATACCCTAGAAGGCTCCTACGTTTAGAACAAATTGCCCAGTCAAATGATATACAGGCGTTTTTTTCAACATTTTGGTTCGACTGATAACTGTGTGCAAACATATTAGGTATTAAAATCCGATTTCCTACTAAATGTGATATCATAAATCAAACAATAGGGGAGAATTTGGATACTTGATCCCCTTTCCTTATTTTCACCATATCTTTTTAGAACAAATAGCAACTCACCGTCTTTAACATTTTCTGACAGCTTGTAATTTCAAGTTACAATGCTCCAAAAATTAGAACGATACTTGAACCCGTAGATGAACTAGAAGCATTTTTCTGGCAGTAAAAAAAATGCGATATTTCTGAATTAGAGGAGACTTGATCCCCTATTGAAGGAGACTTGATATTTTATTCAGGAAGCCCTAATCCTTGTGAAAAAAAATCAAACAAAACCCCAAGATAGAATGCCAATTAACTATTCTGGTCATGTTTGTTCTCATTTCACAATTTTTATCTGACAGAAGAAGAAAATTCTATATCTTTGTCTCAACGCTAATGACATTGCATACTTAATGGCGCTAATTTCTATAATTAAGAGAAAATTAATTATTGTAGCCCTTTTCTTCAGACAATTGTTGGATAAATATTAGTTTCGGTTTTAATATTAGTAATCTCGTAATCAGCAATGATAACGATCAATTCAGAAGAAGAATATGCCATTTTTAACTCTAAGGATCAATTGTACCCATAATCAACATTTTAAAAAACTTTTTCTGAAAAAAGTTGAGAGTTTTCCATTGCTTTGAAAATATGGTATTTTGAAGTTCATATTACGCTCGAACGATTGATATTTTGGAACAAATATTTTTTTATAATTTTTCCATGAAAGGAACATTTTGAAGTGATAAAAAAAGATCTTCTAGTTACATTTTGTGAAAAAAATCAAACAAAGTTCAATTAATCAAACAATTATTTTGTTAAAATTGTTTGAGCTGCAAGCGTTGTTGTTTTTCTCTTTTTGACACATTTTTGTAAAATATTAGATCTTTGTAAGACATTCCAGTTTCGAGATATAGCTAAGGAATCAAGTATCCCCAGGAATCAAGTATCCACATTCTCCCCTATAGACGCAATGTTTTCAGTAAAGCCTAAATTTGTTGGTTTATTGACAAAATAAGAAATCATTTGAAATGGTCGTAGTTGGTAAGGCTGTACACTTTGAACTCAATTATCTCGAAATCAAGTTTATGGCGTTCAGTTTGATCTGGTCTAATCCCGACCATATGTAGTTTTCATTTCATAATTATTGGAATGTTTGATAAAATTAGGTTTTTAGCCTGCGGCTTTGCCGATTAGGTAAATGCGATATCAATTAATTTTGAGAATGACAATTTTTTTTAACTTTAAAAGTCATGAAAAACAAATATCTCAAATTACAGTAAAACGGGGTAGCTTTGATCACCGGAGTAATTTTGACCATCAATAAATTTTGCCACATTATCATCAATAACTCAGTCAATAGTTTTAATTTTTGAAAACTGTTTTCTACGTTTGAAAGCCTATTATTTGAGTATCATATAGACAAAATTTGGTTTGTATTTGAAATGGTATTCTGTTAGTAAAAATGTAATTTAAAAATCTTAAAATATCTATTTTTTCCAAGGCTCGCCAACAAACAACTCTCCTGATGATACCGAAAAGTGTTTAGAAGCAAACGGGTGGTTGAATGTGAAAGAACAACTTTTATTCTTTGTAAATGTATAGTTATAGTGCTATTTTTATAGTCATTTACCAATAATTTTTTAATATTTAAAAAGTAAGGAAATTTTCCAAGAGTAAGCCCTTATTGGACAAGTGATTAACTTTGAAGAAAAAATTAAAATAGAAATTGTGGGAGGGCCTGGGGAAATGTGTGAAGGTAAAATTTCATTTGTATTTTGAAGCTAAAACTATTTAGCAGTTATTATAATTTTTGTCCCTAGATGTAAGCAGCATCATTGTTTTTTTTTCGATTATAAATGTTTTTAGAAGCAAAAACTTTAAAATGCCAGGTAAAATTGAAAATAAGAATTTATGAACATTTATGAAGGTGTTTTGTATTCCTCATGATCAAGAAAACTCGTTAAAACCGTCAAAATGGAGACTGATCAGTGTAACCCCAAAGCATGAATTCCTAAACAGTGACGAAATCGATTTTTAAATCAATTTTAAAGTAGTTCAATAAATTTCTGCAACCATGTTTTACGTTCATAGGAGTCCAGTACTGGTTTTAAAAATATGAAACATGCCACATTCCCCTTTAACAGGAAAAATAATCGAAAAATATTGAAAAAAGTGATCAATATTACCCCGGATTACGGTACCTCTTTTTGATACGAAACTGTTAATCGATAAAACAAAGGACTAATCTTATTGCTCACGTCTTCAATTTTATCTATCAAATATGGACATTAGCTGCCCCAAATTCGAACGCAGTAAATCTAGAATCAATTTAAAGAATTTGAAAAAGTTTATGTAATAAAAGTATTTTTCAAAAAAATCATAATTGTCAAATGACCCGACTATTTATAAAGTAATGCGCTGCAGACTAAAATTGATCCTTGGCATAGTGCAAGATGCAAGATTAGCGCAGAGTTTCTCGGTTAAAATACATAAAATCTATAGGGGAAAGTGTGCCAAATGCACCTAGCGGGTTAAATGCGCCTACAGTCGTTCGACAAAACATCTAGTGGAACAACATATCTAACCATTGCATTTTGAAGATAATACGTTTTGAGCATACAACATACAAAATTCTTATGAATTTTTCAAACTAAAAAAAAATAAAAACTGATACAAGGTTTTGATACATTTTGATATAATACTTTGACTTTTAAAAATTAAACGTAAAGAAACAAAAACAGTTTTAGAAAACAAAAAAATGGGTGATTTTTGTTACTTATTGAAATGTACATGAAAGAAACAAAAAAATTGGGCTTTTAATGATAAGAAAGTGAGATAAGAGTTTGTTATTGTATCATGGTTTTTGTATCATTCTCTATCATGTTTGTAAAAGAGAAAAAAAGTTAAATTGAAAAAAAAGTTGAATAACCAAAACTTCGAATTCAAGCCCAAATCAGCACCTTAAGAGAGAATTGAAGAGCTCTAAAAGATTTGATTAAGTTTTTCTTATGATCGAACTGATTCCATAATATAGCAACCCAAACTTTTGTTTCATTCCAATTATAATAGACAAAGATTTTTGTATATTTAGCTTTATCGTATGAGAGTTATCAGTTTCAAGCATTTTTTATATATTTATACCAAAGTATTGCCAGAGAAACTGAAATTTAGCTTGAAACATAAATGGGCGTATTTGCCCACACGGTTTAATGTTCAGTTATTTAGACATCTTTTATAATAAAATCGTTTTCTCGAAAAGTACAAGAGATTTCAACATAAAAATTATTCAAATGTATAGAAACAGATGTCTTCTGATGGGTAGTTATTTAATTTTTATACACATAGATATTTGACGGAATATTTGAAAACATCAGTATTATGCTTCATAGGCGCTTATAGCCTGCTTTTCTCCTACATACTGACTCCCTTGAACACCAGTGATTAAACTGTAATTGAATTGAAATAGTTGCTGAACTAAAATACCTATATAGAATTTGGCAATTTCGCTTGATTCAGTTTTTGGTAGAAATCGGGGTATCTCGAATTCAAAATTAATTCTCGTTTCGTTTTATGTATTTTTTCTTTCGTCTCTGATATGGGTCGACGATAGATTGATTGAGCCAACGCATCCCAAAAGTATCATTTTCCACGTGCAGTCGAATTTTTATTTTCCACTGATGGTGGACGCCAAATGGGAAAAGACAAATATGTTTGTCCCAGCGGACGTACATTAACCAGTTGTGTTTCCTGGTAAATTCCGTGCCGGGGCTGTCCTATTTTCGATATCGGTCCCACCACCGCACAGGTCATCAAATAATACAGATCTTCTCAGCTTTCCGCGCGCCCGAGCTGATCTCCGAGTTAGTCGAGTGACGAAAAACAGACCCATAAATATTGCTGTGTAGCTGCTTTTGGGTTGATGCCGTTCCCGGATTTGAAGGGTTTCACCAAATTCAACAATATTTGGCCCCAGATGGTATTGTTCAACTGTCGTCGCGACCAAAGGGAAGTGTCGAGAGCTGCGCACCCTATCTCAGAGTTTCTTTGGATTAGGGATTATTCAGTGAAACCTCGTTTGGGCCACTGCACTGCGCTAAGTCAGACGCACATTTTACTGCTGCATAATGAGAATGCTCTCTTGATGATTTCCGTCAATGGGAAGTGTTAATGAATTGGAGGGATTTACGACTCTGATGGCTGTATAATTTGATATCAACAGAGGCGATAAATGCAAAATGATATGTTTGTTTTTTCTCAGGCTGCATGACAAACGACGAGGGAGGTAAGTGATGAATATTTTACGCGTGACTTGTTTTACATCATTCACAACAAATTTCGATTTTATGGGCTAATGATGTTTATTTTTCTATTCCCACGCATGTGTCATTCAGCACAGACACTACTGGCTGAAATATGCTCAATGCCTATTTGTCTCTGATATTTCTGATATAAAGTTTGATTAAAAAATATCGGTAATTATCTACATAATTTTAAAGCATTAGTTTATTCGTCCCTTCATTCTGATGTTACACTGAATATTGTAAAAATATGTTAGGATGGAAATATTATAATCTTAACAAACAGTCATTAACACTGTAATGTCTTAAGAAATATCATAGACTTGAATGAGTCATTTCTATGAAATATTGAAATTTTACAGATGTTCGAAGCATAAGTTCATTTTCCGTGGAATCAACACCAAAAGTTTAAACTGCTACAGTGAGCGAAATAAGAATAGCACCACTATGTGTTTTGCTTGTTAAAATCCCAAGTAACAATTTTAGCTTTATTATAGTCAGCAAAAGTTCGTTTGGACTATAACATTAATCTTCATAAAAAGCTAAAGCGCATTCTATTACATCACCTGGACTCTAATAAAGCCAAAATCAGGCTATTTGGCCCTACCCTAGAAACGTCATCAAGACATATCATTGATGGTTATCAATGTTGGTCACCAAAGCTTTTAAAAAGCTATTATTAAACATGTTAGAAATTTTTGTTTTTTTTTCGATTCTGTGAGTTCAAGGAGTTTATTTTTTATTTTTTCCAGCAAACATAATGGTTGATGAATGATCATTGCATTATTCAGATATGATCTGGTAAAATTTATAGTAAAAAAACCAATGTTTTAACCATATTATGAGCATCTTTCTACTGCCAGTAAAGATTTTAGGTAAAATGTGTATGAAATAGTATCTTAAAATAAATGCGCCTCGTCAAATCTGATGGTCAATTATGATGGAATTGATGAAAAAAAGGCCTGAAAAAATATTTTCCAATGCTTGCATTGTGAATTCATCAACATGGCGTCATTTTGTGCCCTTCGATTTTGCAACCAACATGGCGTGAATTAGCGATTGCACACAATTCGTAGTTTTATTATGGTTTAATGATGACCCCAAAAAAAGCTACGATTTGACGTTTCTCTCGCAAGCCAACCAATTACACGCTTAGGATGAGTTCCTCATTTCTGAATTGTTTATCATTACTACAGTAAATGAGGACAGACTTTTTTAATAAAAAGGGATTGGTTGTGAATGACACGTGGAATAAAGTTGAAGTCAAATTTCGTTGTCTGACGCCATCTTGAAATCCAAGATGGCGGCTTCTGCTGAACTTTAAAATGTTGTAAATGACTTTAAATCGCATGAAACCCCAACAATATGGGTATTGGGTGAAAGGGCTCAACGAGTAGAAGTCGAATTTCGCTTTGAGACGCCATCTTGAAATTCAAGATGGCGGCATCCGCTCATCTTTTAATGCTGTAAATGACAAAAAGTCGCATTAAACCACCTCTATACGGGTATTAGGTGAACGGGCTAAACTAGAAGAAGTCGATTTTTTTTCTTTCCGACGCCATCTTGAAATCCAAGATGGCGGGCTCCGATAAACTTTGAAATGCTGTTAATCACTGGAAATCGCATGAAAGACCCACAATATTGGTATTTGGAGAAAGGGCTAAACTAGAAGTCGTATTTTGCTTTCGGACGTCATCTTGAAATCCAAGATGAACTCCACTGAACTTTAAAATGCTGTTAATCACTGAAAATCACATGAAACTCCCACAATATGGATATAAATTGAAAAGGATCAACGAGTAGAATACAAATTTCGATATCAGGCGTCTGTACTGTATACGGTAGAGGGTCGTTGAGGAAGATACGTCTGAACGGGTTGCTCTCTAGAACACATCTGACATCTCTCACTCTGATGAGCTAAAGCATAGGCCTGAGTCTCAATGTATTATGGGTATGGAAGGGCAAGATACTACACTACTTTTATCCTTTTTATTTTTTTTTCTTTTTAGTTCAATGTTACTGCAAAACTAACTAAAGTGTCGATTGTTACAAAGTTAAATATCATGCGAGTAGTCCTGCAAATATACTGGAGTTCGTATTGGTCGCTTAGACCTTCTTGAACCATCTGGTGAATCTGGCTGATTAATACGGCATAATGATTTCGACGAAGAGGACAACGCTGCATCCGATGATGTGGGCAATAATGTTGAATCTGAAGGAGAAGGCGGTAATGATGCTTGCGGATTGATGTCACCAGTGTCAATTCTTCGAAGATGAGAAACATGTCTTCTGTACTTGACTCCCGATTGTTCAGAAGCCACAATCACATCCCCGCCTTTCCTTTCAATGACCTTAAACACTTCAGGGTCGAAGTTTGGGGTGAGCTTATTCGTCTTTGCCATCTTTTTCAATAACACCTTATCCCCTTCCGAGATTGGATTCGGTTTTGCATTGCGTTTAGCATCGGCGTACCTTCTACCTTTATCTTTCATTTCCTTATCTCTGTCAGCAACTTCTTCATCAATTTCCTTAGGTTGACTGATGGATGGTAGTTTATCTCGTATGTTGTGACCAAAGAGCATTTCTGAAGGAGTTCTTCCTGTTGTCGAGTGTGGGGAAGACCGATACATAAGAAGATACTTATTCAATTCAGCTTCCCAGTCCGCTTTGGTTGCCTGACTAATTGAGAGTCTTTTCAAAATAGAACGGTTTTGTCGTTCTACTTCCCCATTTTGTTGGGGCCAGTAAGGGGTCGTGTTTATTAATTTGATGTTGTTTGTTTCACAGAAGACTCGAAACTCTTCGCTGCTAAACTGGGGACCGTTATCGGCTGTGATGGAAATAGGCAACCCAAAACGTGCAAAAATGGACGTCAGCCGTTTTATCGTCTCACAGGAGTCAATTTTTTTCATCACTTCAACCTCTATATAGCGGCTGAAGTAATCAACGATTACAAATAGATAGTGCCCGTTGGAAGTGGTCCTAGAAAATCGATAGCCAAATGTTGCCACGGTTCTGAAGGCAGTTCTCTTCGCTTCATCGGTTCCGGACCAGAAGGTGCTGCTACTAGCGTGCAACCACGACAGTCTTTAATGTAATTTTCCACCTGCGTATCGATTTTTGGCCACCATACTTTTGCACGCAACCGTTGTTTCATGATGGTCATACCCGGATGACCCTCATGTGCCAAGTCAAGCGTCTTCATTCTCAATTTTGTAGGTATGACAATTCGAATCCCACGTAACAATATTTGCCCAGCAAAACATAGCTCAGTCTCAAATGGTTTGAATGGAGCAGCATCTTGATTCCATGAACCATGCTCCAATGCGATCTTTACAGCTAAAATTGAAGTATCCTCAAGGGATTCTTTTTCAATCTGGGATATCTTCAAGGCAACTGGGGCAGCATTTGAAGCCACCCAATTCACATAATGCTCTGAACATTCCTCGAAAGCCTTGCCATTGCCTTGGGATGTAACAGCAAGTCTTGAAAGTGGGTCAGCGATGTTAGATTTACCTGCTCGATAGATGACTGTACCCTTATAGGCCTGTAAACGAACCACCCATCTTTCAATCCTGGCACAGGGTTTCGAACGAGGACCAAAAATAGTTTCAAGTGGTTTATGGTCGGTTATTAACTCAAAAGAACGTCCATACAAATAAAAATGGAAGCGCTCCACAGCCCAAACCAGAGCTAAAGCTTCCTTCTCTATCTGAGCGTAACGTTTTTCAACATCCGTTAAACTTCGACTGGCGTATGAAATTATTCGGGGGCCTTGGTCGTTAATCTGAATAAGAACAGCCCCGAGACCAACCGGGCTGGCGTCAGCTATGAGTTGAGTACGGTCTTCAATGTCGAAGTACCCTAGAGTCGTAGGATTGGTCATATAACTCTTCAGATTATCAAACGCTGCCTGATGCAATCGACTCCAAACAAACTTACTTTGTTGTTTAATAAGCTGCCGAAGTGGGTCAGTGAGTGTAGCCAAATTAGGTATAAACTTTCCCACATAGTTGACTAACCCTAAAAAACTTCGAGTTTCTTCTTTGGAACATGGCTCCCGAAAGTTACGAATAGACTCTAATTTATCCGTGTCTGGGCGAATGCCGTTAGCTGATAAAATATGTCCCAGGAATTTTAACTCAGTTACACCGTAGATGCATTTTGAATTGTTCAATTTAACATTCATTTCCTGTAGCTTACAGCGAACTTTCTCCAACCGAGAATTATGTTCCAGAAGATCAGATCCGTAAACTATCACGTCGTCAATAAAATTTACACAGCCATCGCATCCACTTAAAACCTGTTCCATAATTTTTTGGAACAGTTCAGGAGCGCAGTTGATGCCAAACATCAAGCGTGTATACCTGAACAGACCTCTACGAGTAATGAAAGTCGTTATTTCTCTTGACCTCTGTGATATTTCCACCTAAAATAAAATTTACTTCGTCAAAATATGATAAAAATCATCTTTATTAACTGATATTAACAAATTGACAGTTAGACAACATTTCTTTCTTAACTGCTCTCATTTTAAAAAAAAAACACCAATTCTTCAGTCAAATCAAGATAGCAGTACTGTCAAATTAAAAAAAAATCAAATATCAACCCACCTGGTGGAAAGCGTTTTCTACATCGAGTCTTGAGAACACTTTTGCTTTTGCAAGATCAGGTAGGAAATCCTCAATCGTTGGCAGAGGATGATTCTCCCTCTCAACAGCTTCGTTTGCCCGACGCATATCGACGCATATACGCACATCGTCTCCTTTAGGCACAACGACAACCGGAGATACCCACTTGGATGGCTCGTTCACTTTTTCGATTATTCCTTGGCTCAACAATTCATCCAGCTTCTTGTCTACCAACTTTTCCAGAGCGACAGGAATTCGCCGATACGATTGGACAACAGGTGTAACCCCAGGCTTTATAGGAATATCGACGACAATGCCTTTGATGGTGCCATACGGGCCAGTTTTATTCTCAGCGTCGATTTCATTCACCGTGACGTCAATTTTTAAGATACCCATAGCCGTTGCAGTGTCCCGGCCAATTAAAATCTTTCCACTTCCTCTCACAACGTAGAACTCAGCCGACGCGCTTTGATCACCCAGCTTAATGTTTGCAGTAAATGCTCCAAGAACAGATAACTCCTGTCCACCGTAAACCTTAAAAATTTTGGAAACATCCCGTTTTTGGTTGCTCACAACCACCTTCAGCGACTTCATCATTTTCCAGGCGGACTCGCTCAATAAATTATACTTCGAGCCTGAGTCGATAACAACTGAAACAGCAACACCTCCTATCTCACATTCAGCCTCCCCTTCGTTGGCGGTGGTCGTTAAATGGAAAACATATTCCGTTTCTGTTTCTATTTGGTTTACTGTCGATTCTCGTTTACGGCTAACGTCATTTGGATTCTCAGTCGTAGCTGCCACTGGATGCTTCCGCTTCCGGCACTTCTTGGCGAAGTGATCAAGTCCACCACATTTCTTGCACGGTTGTCCTCGAGCTGGGCACTTTTCGTCGCGAGCCATATGTCCGTAGTATCCACAGCGATGACATTCCAATTTCATCGAATTGGAAAACCGAGCTCTCTTACCAGCACCGTAAGAGGGTTTAGCGTCAATCTTATTAACATCGCTTATCAGTGGTTTCATCAGCTCTCCTTTGGTGAAAGATTTTTCCTGTACTGCCACAGTTTCGAAAATTTTGGCCACTCTCAATACTTCCTGTAAATCTGCATCGCCTCGTTTGAGTAAATCTCTGCGCAGAGCCGGCGATTGACAATTTTCGATTATTTGATCCTTAATATTTTCTTCGATTTTATCTCCGAAGCCACATCTTTCGGCCTGCACACGCAAACGAACCGTGAATGAATCGATGCTCTCTTCTACCTTTTGCTTCATTTGACGAAGCAAATGACGTTCGTAGGTCGAATTCTCTTTGGGGAGAAAGAATGCATTTAATTTAGCCACGGATTCCTCGTAGCTTGACATGTTCGGCGTATACGTATCCACGTTTGCTAGCGGGCCACGCATTCCACTGCCGGGCAAATCAGGCAATGTATCGTATAATTGCTGAACGCTTGAACCGGCAAAGTGTAAGAGCAAGTCCTTCTTCCATTCGTCATCATCGATGCGGCTGGCGCGAATCATCGTATCGAATGCTTTCACCCATTTGCGCCACTCGATACCGACATCATTCGTATGGGACGCATAATCGAATGGTTGCAGTTGCAATCCAAGAGAACGAATCATATCTGCAAAACAAAACATAAGCACACATCACTTTTCAGTTTCGCAACTTCTTTTCCATCATTTTATTTTTCAGCGAGAGTGGGACAGAAAAATAATTGCCAATAGCTTCGTTCAGTCGTAAGTAGAAATTAGTTTCTACTGATTTCTGTCAACTGGTAGTTGAGTCAATGTTTTGGTCGTATATCGGCCTATTTCGACCAAACTTTATTGAACAAACTTAATGTACAAGAAAAAACATCGCATATTTGACACCAAATCGCGGAGAATCGTTTTTCTCTCAGTTGAGTTTGCGAAACATATCTCACCCATACAACAACACTTATTTGTCATTTCTTTCATCCCTTCGTGGCCAATTCTAGTACTAAAGAAATTTCCACCGAAAGCTACTGCTTTCTTTTTCTCTCTCAATGCCTCATATGTCCATTTCAACTATCTTTTTTTTTCCTCATCTTCCGGTCGTCCGCATTAAAGCAATTTTATCCGCATTGAAGCGATTCTCATTACCCTGCATTTTCGCAGAATAAACCAGTACCTTTTCTCTAACCGCATTGAAGCGACTGGTCTATTACACAACTTATCCCTGCTCTAGGCAGAATGGCATCAGACTAGATGATGTTACCGCATTGAAGCGACTGAGCCATTTCGATAACTAGACTTTCTTTCTCTATAATTTTCCTTCAAATTAGAATTACTTACCCAGTGAATACGCCATTTTAATTCTCGTCGCCAGTGTACTGTATACGGTAGAGGGTCGTTGAGGAAGATACGTCTGAACGGGTTGCTCTCTAGAACACATCTGACATCTCTCACTCTGATGAGCTAAAGCATAGGCCTGAGTCTCAATGTATTATGGGTATGGAAGGGCAAGATACTACAGCGTCATCTTGAAATCCAAGATGGCGGCTTCCACTGAACATTAAAATGATTGAAATCACCGAAAGTCACTTGAAATTCCCACAATATGGTCATTGGGTAAAATGGCTTAACCAGTTCAAGAGGAATTTCTCTATCAGACGCCATCTTGAAATCCAAGATGGTGACTTTCGCTGAACCTTAAAATGCTGGAATAACTAAAAAATTGCATGAAACCCCCACAATATGGGTATTGGCTAAAGGGTTTAACTAGAAAAGTAAAATTTCGCTATCAGGTGCATCTCGAAATCCAAGATGGCGGCTTCTACTGAATATGAAAATGTTGTTAATTACTAAAAATAGAATGAAGCTCCTACAATATGGGTTTTGGGTTAAAGGACCAAACGAGTAGAAGTCGAAGTTTGCTATCAAACGCCATCTTGAAATCCAAAATGGCAGCTTCCACTGAGCTTGAAAACGATTCAAATCACTGAAAACCGCATGAAATCACCACATTATGGGTATTGAATGAAAGGACTAAACTAGAAGAAGTCGAATTTTGCTATCTGACGCCATCATCAATCCAAGATGGTGGCATAAGCTATTCTTTTCAAAGCTATAAATAACTGAAAATTTCATGATACAGACCCCGTTCCATTTTGGCAACACGCCCGTACATTTTGTGTTGCCAAAATCGAATATTGCCAAAATCGAACGGTTTTTTCTCATATTATTTTTCAGTTATTTTTACAAAATAACGATTATTGTAATCGAAAACGTTATTTTTAGTCGATTTCCGACTATTTGTAGTAATAATTAGTTTGTTTTCCCATTGAACATTGAACAGTGGCTACAAAAATTCAATTATTATCGAAGAATTATTCTTCATATGTTTTTTTTTCATGAACCACACTCAAATATTAAGGTAATTTCACTATAACAGCTGGTTCAATAAAGATATTGAAATGGCAATGATAAATTGAAACTTAACATACAGAGTATGCAACGATCACGAAGTTCATCAGATCGCCAAAATGAGGTATTAAGAATCAAAATGACGTCTTTGATCTTGAAAGCTAAACTTTATCAAGCTTTATAAATTTGAGAACTATTGCAAGAAAAATTTGGATCAATTTAACAAAAAATTTGGTTTCAAACAATCTTCACCAATTCCGGAATGCACTGCATCTGAAATCAATTCTTTTTCATTTCTAACTTTACTATTGATGACGTCGGACCCATGCATTTACTCAATAATTAAATAATTGTTATGTTAATAGCTTAATAAAAATTATGATGATTTCATTCAACATTGAGTTACAAAAAATTTATGACAAGAACGTAAATTCGAAAAGAACCACTGCACAGCCCATTCAGCAAGGGTATTCTCTATGCAGTGCTGTGGTGCCGTTCGATTAATGTCTTTATTATAATTTTTTTTACTCAGTATTGAAATCGCCATAACCTATTTTTGAAGCCTTTTAGTGACTTTCAGCTTTTGACAAATTTGTTCTAAAAGTCTGTACATTTGTCAGTTAAATACATTATTGGTATGAGTCGACTCTGCCAATATGACTTCACTTTGAACATCAATAAAATCACATCACTTCGATAGCAAAAATTTTAGAGTTTTCTAGAGTTCAATAATAGTGGACTATGGAACACTATGGATATGCATAATTACAGTCCAAATCCGTTTAACATTTAATATTCAAACTGAAAAGCTGTCTTTCAATATCGAAGCGCGTCATTTACTATTAGAAATCAAGCTCGATATGACAGCTATAGGGGAGAATGAGGATACTTGATCCCTGAGGATACTTGATTCCTTAGCTATATCTCGAAACTGGAATGTCTTACAAAGATTGAATGTTCTAGAAAAATGTGCCAAAATGAGCAAAATAAAAATGCTTGTAGTTTAAAAAATTTTAACAAAATAATTGTTTGAGTAGTTGAACTTTGTTTGAAAAATTTCACAAAACGTAACTTGAAGATCTTTTTTCATCACTTTAAAATGTTCCTTACATGGGAAAATTATGAAAAAAATATTTGTTCCAATGTATCAATCGTTCAAGCGTAAAATGAGCTTCATAATGCCATATTTTCAAAGCAATGGAAAAATCTCAACTTTTTTCAGAAAAAGTTTTCTAAAATGTTGATTATGGGTACAATTGATCCCCTAGAGTTGGGTACAATTGATCCCCCTTGCAAACGGCATATTCTTGTTCTGAATTGATCGTTATGATTGCTGATTACGAAATTACTAATATTTATCCAAAAACTAATATTTATCAAACAATTGTCTGAAGAAAAAAGCAAAAATAATTAATTTTCTCTTAATTATAAAAAATAGCGCCTTTAAGTATGCAATGTTATTAGCGTTGAGACATAGTTATAGAATTTTCTTCTTATGTCTGCTATAAATTGTGAAATGAGAACAAACATGACCAAAATAGTCAATTAACATTCTATCTTGAGGGTTTGTTTGATTTTTTACAAGGATTCGGGCTTCCTGAATAAGAGATCAAGTCTCCTTCAATAGGGGATCAAGTCTCCCCTAACTTCAGAAAAATCGCAATTTTTTTACTCCCACGAAAATGCTTCTAGTTCATCAACGGGTTCAAATATCGTTCTAATTTTTGGAGCATAGAAACTTGAAGTTACAAGCAGTCAGAAAATGTAAAAGACGGCGAGTTGGTAAATTTTTCCCAAAAGATATGGTGAAAATAAGAAAAGGGGATCAAGTATCCCCACTCTCCCCTACTGTCTTGGACGCTATCCGTGTCCAATGGAGTAAATTGTTCCGGAAACAAAATCGAACACTTCAGCTGCCGCCACACGATAAGCGTTGCATAAAATTACTATATAATGTGACATTTTATCACTTCCCCAGGTCAAACTCAAGCCCTTTTTCTATAATACAGACTAGGACTGCATCTCAGAGTCCCAAAGGGTAAGAATAATTTGGAATCATATCGAAAACGAATTTGAATGACAGTTTTGTTATCTCTTCCCCTAATTTAATTAATTTTCCTTGATGACACATTGAAATCACACTTGTCCGTGGTGGATTCCAAATGTGTGGCAGCACTTCGCTACTTTTATGGAAGCCAATGATTTCCTAAATGAGCGTGAAAAAAATAATTTTCGAAATCACTTTACAGTGAATTTGGAAAGACAAATGTCATTCAAAATCGATTAATCGCAAGTATGTGTGTGTGTACCTACAATGTTGGGAAATAGTTTGGGATCACTTCTTCAAAAACATGAAATTTTGTTCGGCCATATATCAACCATCATATTTTTTTCCTTTTCATAGAAATTTAACCCATTAAGGTCATTTTTCTTCAACAAACATCTTGTGAAATATTGCGTTTTTATTTACAGTAGTTTTCCGATTTTATCACTATTCGATTTTATCAATACTCGTCAAATTCACGCTCGATTTTATCACGGCTATTGTTTCGATTTTATCACGCTTTTTTGAAAATCATTCCAAAACCATTTCCAGGACCTTAATTTTCGTTCAAAAGCGTAGAGCGTCTTTGTTCTTGATAGTTTTAATGGTTTATGTTATGGTGATAAGAATTCAATAATATGAAAATGCCATTGAACTGCTTTTTTTAGCTGTATAGTGTTTAAAATCGTCATTTGAATTTTAAAAACACTTGAAATAATTGACATAAGTATTCTAACATCATGCTAATGCTAGTGTTGTTATTTGTGCTTGATTAGCCGCTCTAAAAAGGGAAACTTTTTTGGTTATGCAAATCCTATAATGATGTGGGTGAATTTAAGCGTTTTTGAAAAGAGGTAAGTGTCTCAGATTTCTATGTTTAATTTGTTTATTTGAAAGGATGGTGTGCGCAATTCTGATTGGACACCCTTTAGTATTGTCTGAATGGATAATTTTGGAAGATCAAAATGAAATTCTGCTAGCTTTGTCTTAAAATATGTACAAAGGACTAAGATTACTGTTTTTTTACTTATGAAAAACAAAGAATTAAGAAGAATCTGCCCATTAAGCAAATTGCGAGAAACACACTTTGAAAGTCAAAGTTGAGAAATTTTCAAAAATTTGTGTGATAAGGTAAACTTTTTAGTTAATCAAAGGTGTGAAGATAAAAATATTTAAATTTGAAATTTGCAGAAGAAATTTTTTTGATGATTTTTTCTTTGAACTTTTTTTCAAAATCGACATAAGAGACTGTTAAATTTCTATAAAAACTAAATGATTCACTTTAATTAGATGTAGACAATCAAATGAATATTCTACATGTTTTTATTTCGAGAAAAAATCTTAATATTGCTATAGAGAAGAATAATTTGAACTGAAATCGATCCTTTGTGTTTAGTAATCTTTGATAATTACATCTTATTATCAAAATTCATTGATACAAAACGTTTTCACTACTGAAAATATTTTAAATTATTGATTAAAAACAATAAAAATCCTTTTTTCCACTTTAATTTTTTGTTTCGCCAAATTCACGGTTTCGCCATATTCACGGTAAAATAACTACTGTATTTAAATCGAAAGTTTGTGAGCTAAACCTCCGTCGGATGTATTTGGCAAAATGTTTATGTTTACTTTATATGACTACAACTTTGCTTTAAGTTGAAACGGTTGAAACATTATCTTAGCTGCATATAAAATTCAAACCCGATCATCTCCGGGTAGGATGGACAGAACTCCAAAATTCAAAGTGCGCTCGAATCCTTTTTCCATAATTATGCTGGATTTTGTGCAAAATATTTGCAACTTAAAATGATTAAAACAGCTACTTAGGTTATCGACCAAAAGTTTGGGATCTCCCCGAAGTATGGTTCCTCGGCCAAAAGTTTGGTATTGTCAAACAATGTATTGTTCATCTGGTAAACTGATTTGGAAGCTTATGAATTGCACTTGCTCTGTGGATTTTAAGTTGATTTTTTCAGATTTACTTCATCAAAATTTGAGCTTAATTTTGATCATTTTCTGATGATTTTGATCAAACAATGTACCGTTGAATAAAAACATGCAAATTTGTTTAGAACGTAACTTTGTCATCTTACAATTTATGGCCGATCGGCATGTTTTAGAAGACTAATTCCAAACTTTTGGTCGATAAACCATACTGCGGGATGATCCCTAATGTTCGGTCGGTAACTTAAGTAGTTGTTATATTCATTTTAAGTAAGTTTCAAATATTTTGCACATAATCTTACAAATGTGCCAGTAGGGGAGAATGAGGATACTTGATCCCTGGGGATACTTGATTCCTTAGCTATATCTCGAAACTGGAATGACTGACAAGGATCAAATTTTCTAGAAAAATGTACCAAATAGAGCATAACAACTATGCTATAATCTCTAAAAATTTTAACAAAATAATTTTTTGAGTTATTGGACTTTGTTTGAACAAAAATTACAAAATGCGACTAGAAGATCATTTTTATCACTTTAAAATGTTTCTGACATGAAAAAATTAAAACAAAAATAAATATTCCAATACATAAATCGTTAGAGTATAATATGAACTTCATAATACCATATTTTCAAAACAATGGTAAACTCCCAACATTTTTCAGATAAAGTTTTCTAAAATAATCATTAAAGGTTCAATTGATCCCCAAAGTTAGAAAAGGTATGTTTTTCTTTTAAATAGATCGTGATCATTGCTGATAACAAGATTACGAATATTCATCCAATAACTGATATTTGTACAATAATTGTCTGGCAAAAAGGACTAAGAAAGTTTATTTTCTCTTAAATTCAGAAAATAGCGCCATAAAGTATGCAATGTCATTAGGGTTGAGTTATAGTTTTGAAATTTTCTTCTTCTGACATTTAAAAATTGTGAAATATTAAGAAACATGATCCAAATAGTTCATTGACATCCTTTTTTTGAAATTTTGTTTGATTTTTTTCCAAGAACTAGGGCCCCGGAACGAAGGATCAAATCTCCTTCAATGAAGGATCAAGTCTCCCTTAACTTCAAAAATATCGCAATTTTTTTATTTCCACGAAAATGCTTCTAGTTCATCTGCGGATTAATCCATCGTTTCAACTTTTGGAGCATATCAACTTGAAATTACACGCTGTCAGAAAATACAAAAGACGTGAAGTTGTTAAATTTTTCAAAAAGATATGATAAAATTAAGAAAAGGGGATCAAGTATCCCCATTCTCCCCTATAGCTCCTAACTTCCGCTTCCTAAGGCACAGTGAACATTTTAAAGAAATCTGTAGCTGATCTACAGTCTTTTTACGAAGCATGTTTTTTGCAACTTTTCTTAGAATTTGAATAACTGAAATGTTGTATCTCAATATTGTTTGGGAAACATATTTGAGCAACGTTACAAGATTTCTAAAACTGTACATTTTGTACAAAATGATTGAAAAAAGGAGATATAGTGGTTTTTGTCAGGAGTGTCAAATTGAATCACCAGAAACTCTAACAGATAAAAATTTCTGGGGCGGATGAGGGTTATATAGCACATTTTAAAAGTAAAACTTCAAACAAGAATCTCAAATTTATTTATTTATCTCAATCTTTGAAATCTTTCTATTTTCTCAAGAGTTTGGTCGATTTAGGATTTTTTTTGGAGCATTGAATGTTAGTTTTTTTTGTTAATTTTCAATTCAGACCAACAAAGAATTTCATTACTAAAAAAGACTCTGCTGTGATTTACAAATAAAGCCTAACATTTTAAAGATTTTGGGATGAATTTTGGAAAATTATGATTTAAATACGTAATTTGATACATTTGATTGAAATGAAAATCTGCACACGGGAGTTTTAAAGGACGGGCTGTTGATTGGAGGAGTCGAATTTTGGGTCAAGGGTCGGCAAAAGGAGTCGTCCTTAGTAGTTCTAATTATATTAATAACTGTTTTTCTGATATTGTCGTACTTATCCACCAGATTGCGATAAAATTTTGTACACGTGATATTTTGAGGGACAGGTAATCGATTTCAGGTGTCCAATTTTAGATCGATAGTAGGAATACTACTAATTGTTCCCTCTTTTCGAGATATTCTCGTGATTATGCATCAGATTTTAATGAATGATTCCTGATTTCAATCTTTGTAACTGAGAACAGAAAAGGATCCATATGAACTGTTCAATGTTTTGGAAATAATTGTTTTATCATGCCTGAACAGAAAAGAAATTTTAAACAAGGGAATTTAACAATTTAATTTAATTTTTGTAATTGATGAAGTATTGTAATTCTGATAAATGTAATTAATTTTAAAAGTTTAAAGTTTTTAATAAAAGTTAATATTTTTAGACGTCTAATGATGGGTGAAGAAAAGTAACCCGAAACGTTACGTAAATTAAAAAAGTTGTTTCACTCACCGAAAAAAGTCAATAAGAAAAAATCGTATAAAAAGTACCGGTGATAAACTTTAATTCACTCAAAATGAAAAAACGATTACTCATTAAAACTTTGAAACAAATAGTAGAAAAGAGGGTCGTATTAATAATTGTTTACTTTGCATCGGATCAAGACAAGAGTTCATCTACATGAATTTTACAGGACGGACGGAGATACACTTTTTTTTGTATCGTTTATTTAAAGAGGGATTTACCAAGTGTTTTCACCCTCTCGTTTAAGTTTACAGTTTTACATTTTTTTTATTTCACTGTACAATTCACTTTATTTCCGAAATCTAATAAATTTATCTTCAATTTCTTTGCTGTTTTGTAGTATAATCTCTAATCTTCCTTCCTGTAAAATATTCTGCCTGAGCTCAGAATATTTTCACCGTTCCATTAGAAGATGTTCACTTGATTTCAAATTGTTTATTAGACGACAGATAAAGTGGACGTTTTTATAAAATGTTGATTGTTTTTGCAATAATTTCGTTACTATGCATCCGAACGAGACGAAAGTTCGTACACGGGTGTTTCATCGGCCAATCAATTTCTTATTTCGAAATTTCATTTTGATAATCTAGCAAAAGGGTCGTTCATGTATAATGTTTGATATTTTATACAATACTAGCTGATCCCATACGAACTTCGTTACGCTTTCAACTTGAAATATGTACTCAACAGTTTGTATGAAAGTCAATTGCCAAACATTTTCCAGATGCACTTCTAAATTCATTGCTAAGTAATAATAGCAAAAATATTGGACGATTACTTTTTCTGTCGTCTGCTACTAAATTTGAAATCAGGAATCAATTGACCGTGCCAAAAAAAACCCCGTGTGTAATTTTTGACTCGATCGTTGCATAACTACGCTATTATTGCCAAAAAGTTAAACCCCTTTAGGTGGCCTCTTATATTTTCTTTGATACCTGAAATTGATTGCCCTTCCCTCAAAACTCCCGTGTGCAAATTTTCAAAGCAATCCAATGCATAGTAACGTCAACGTGCAAAAACAGTGAAAAATTAATCAATATGGACGACCTCTTTCGTCGACCTCTGGCTAAACATTTGACATCTGAAATCGATTGCTCGTCCCCGAAAACTACACAGCAAATTTTTTTTTGCTGGAAACCAGCAAAATTTTGCTGGTTTTTGTCCCGCTGACTTTCCAGCAAAATTTCCAGCAATTTCAATTGCTGGAAAAAACAGCAAATGTTAATGCTGGTTTCCAGCAATTCAAATTGCTGGAAAATCAGCAATCCAGATTGCTGGAAACCAGCTATTTCTTTACACAACCGGCAGTATTTAGTATGAAATTTATATTTCAATTCAAAATTACAGTTTAATATTGGCTGTGCATATAATAAGCAATAAAAACAATTATTTTCTCCCATTTTCAATAAGGGATTTATTTATTTAAAAAAAAACTTTTTTTTACAACTTTCTAAAACCGGCTCTGGGGTGGCCGCTTTGTGCCGCAGTGTTGATCATCCGCCACCTGTAAAAATAGTTTTTATTAGTATCTTCTATGGAATATCTACCTGTACAATAAAAACTTACCCTTGACTTGATGCCTGGTTGCTAGAATATAGAGGAAAATAAAATAATTATAATAATTTAACCTAAATTCGTTTAATAGAATCTCACCTTACTTCAGCGTACGAAACAAAAACAAACTCCAAATTGACAACTCGATTGCTGATTTTCCAGCAAACTAGATCAATTGCTGGAAAGTCCAGCAATTTGAAAACCGATTGCTGATTTTTCAGCAAAAATGACAAGCACATAACCGAATGCTGAAAAATCCAGCAATTTGAAAATCGATTGCTGGTTTCCAGCAAAAATTTGGATTGCTGAACGTTTCCAGCAATTTTTTTTGCTGGAAATCGAGGCAAAAATTTACAGTGTACCGTGTGCAAATTTTCATCCCAGTCCGATGTCAAATAACGACGATATTGCAAAAACATTGAAAGGTTTATATGGACGACCCGGTCGTCCATATAAACCTTTCAATGTTTTTGCAATATCGTCGTTATTTGACATCGGACTGGGATGAAAATTTGCACACGGTAGTTTTCGGGGACGAGCAATCGATTTCAGATGTCAAATGTTTAGCCAGAGGTCGACGAAAGAGGTCGTCCATATTGATTAATTTGCCTTTGCCGGCCCCTTACACTGAATTTAATACCTGAAATCCATTGCTCATCCCTCAAAACTCTTGTGCACCAATTTTCATCTGAATCCGATGTATAATAACGACAATATTGCATTAACGGTGAATGGTTAATATGGACGACCCCCTTGGCCGACCCCTGTTTTTCATTTGGATAAGTGAAATCAATTGTTTGTCTCTAATAACTCTTATGTGCAAATTTTCATCCCACTCCGATGTATAAAAAGGTCAATATCACTAAGATACTGAAAAGTTGATATAGACGACCCCTTAAACTTAATTTGATACCTCAAATCGATTGCACGTCACTCAAAACTTATCGTGTATCAATTTTCAGCTGAATACGATGTATAATATCGTCAATATCGCAAAAACAGCGAACAGTTAATATGGACGACCCCTTTGAATGACCCCTTACACATACCCTGACACCTGGAGTCAATTTCCCGTTTTTCGAAACATTTATGTGCAAATTTTCAACACGATCCGACGAAAAGTAACGTCTATATCGCGAAAACAATATTTGTCTTGTATGGACGACCCTCTTCAGAAGGGGTCATCCGAAAATCTGAAAACATTTTTCATCATTCCTGGTCCTAATGAGCATCCATGCCAAATTTCAGACCTCTAGCTCTTAAGACGGCTGAGTTTATAGAGGACAAACAAACAAACAAACAAACATACAGAAATTGCTTTTTATATATATATATAGATTTTCGTGAAAAACATCTCAATTACCATCCAAACACAATTCTTCTCAAAACTTCACAAAACATTTCATCAATTATTAAAAGTGAAAGCGAGACGGAGTTCGTACGGGATCAGCTAGTATTGTATATAGTAAAGTACTGGAAAAGTATGTTTGTACTGATTATATCTAACGGGCTATGATCAATGACGCAAATAACTCTGTCCTTTGTTGTTTCAAAACTGCTTGGAACTCAAATAAACGGGAGGACCAAAGATCTTGTTAAGTCAGCTGTAGACTTATTATTAAACTTGTGCTTAAATTTTACGTGATTTTTCGACCGAATGACGAAAAAAAAAATTTTTTTTTTTGATAAAATGATATCTAAATAGAAAAATCAACAGAAACAACACTCTTCTAACTGTCGTATCCCGTGCTCAAATAGCGTCACTTGTTTCATCTACCGTTCCAGGAATTCGTCCGTTATTGTCAAAATTCGCTAGTAGAATGTTTAGCTCATTGTTCAAACATTCCCATTCATCCAACTATTTCCTTTTCTTTCTCTCTCAATCTCTGTTCCAAAGTTTTCGATTACAACTACATTCTCCTTTATTTATCTTGCCTATCAGAGTGAACAGATCAATTTTCATAGGCTTTTTCAATGGCTATTTGAGCGAAGCGTTTGGTACACTAAACCAAATTGTATTTTGTTTTCCTTAAACTGAACCGTGTAATCTAAATAGTAACTTTTAAATTATTCCATCCTTCATACCTTATTCAGTACACTAACCTCCAAAAGTGGCAGCTTAAATCATCTATTTTCTAGAAATCTGAAAAGGATTCAAAGGTTTTAACTAATATTTTCAACAAAACAGTGAAATATGATTTATGCATGTTTTCTGACCTTATCACTTCTAAATAGTGAATCGGTAATGAAAATACCTTCAATCAATATCTTCCAACCTCCTGTACAATGTTTGTAAGTAAACATCAGATCAGGTATCAGAAAAAAGGGTAGAATTGATAGCGGCACGTTATCCAACTACAACTTTTGTGAGTAAAAAAGTCGAAAATATCCGCGAATGAAATCAACGCACGATAATCCTATCTATATTTTTTTTGTGCTTAATATGATTTTCTTCGATTATCGCATGTTCATGTTTATGAGTTTTGTAAGCGTTGCTAGTCTCTCGTAAATGTTCTCAGGGATTTTGTTTGTAGTTTATCATATGCAGTGAGTATTTCTGGGTGTTGAACTACACGTTCATTTTTATTTAACCATTTATGGTTAAAAATAACCATTTTGAAGCCTTTGCTTTAAAACTGCCAATATGGTTATTTTTGAATAATTTTCCTAGTTTCAAATTTAACCATGTTAGTAGTTCTCGAGTGATAACCAGATAATGGTTGAAAAACTTGGTGTTTTAATCGTCATTTTGAAAGCAACTGATGTATGTAAATGTAAGCAAATTTATGTTGTTTTCAAGTACATCTGTCCTCGAAAATCGAATTAGCATCAAGGAGTTTCTAAAAGGTAATGGATTTTCTGAAGAAAATCCTTAATTTATTTCAAACCTGACGACTAACAAAAATTTAATTAATTTCAGTGTGCCAAGTGAGGGCTCCGCTTCCAGTTCCAGCCATAAACAGTTCACACATGAATGGAGACAGAGGATATCCCATTGGTGCCCTCTTTGTTTGTCTATAGAACAAATATCTAAATTTGAAGAAGGTTTGCCCCATACACAAGTCCACCAATTCCTTGTAGTTACTAACTTTAAGTTTCCGAATGCTCCCATTGTGTTGTTGAAGCAACCAATCTTCTAACAGATTAGAAGCTTCTTTAAAAGGGAAAAAAAGTTACAGTGGTTGTATATATGAAACGACCGAGAAGTTCACGTAGAATTACTACAGCCTATCCCGAGTCAATGTGTTTTTCGTTTCAAATAAGCATTCTAGAATAAAGTATGTCAAATTTTTTAAAGGAACTTAACTTCGAAAAAAATCATTCTTCCATAAATTGTCGTTTTAATAACTATTAATGGTCTAAATCGACCCATAAAGATAGTATGCAGCTTTTTCAACTGCATAACAAAAGGCGAATTAAATATAAGTATAAGCAGAAACAAGGCCGATGTCGTCGAAATTATGCGCCCGGCAGTTATGCAAATAATGTGATAAACACATGAGCTTTGTATCAAACGCTTGCGAGAAAAGCCTACAATGACTGCTTTGATCTAAACGCTTGACTCAGGGCAAAAGCTCTCAAACTGTTTTTAGTCTCATGCGTCTCGTTGGATTGGAATCAGTATCATGTTTTCATTTCCCTTAAGATCACATAGCAATCACTAGCTTAAACTGTTGCTTAAACACGAGATTCCCGAGGAAGCGTTAGATTGACCATGTTTTCATATCTACAAATAACTAAAAAAGGCCCTTTTCAGGGCCAAAATCTTAAAGAGAGTTGCGCTTGACTTTTCTTTTACAATAGGTGGATGACGAGTGCGTTGTGTTGGTGGTGCGTGATGGGTGGGTGGTGTGTGATGGGTGGGTGGTGTGTGATGGGTGGGCGGTGTGTGATGGGTGGGTGGTGTGTGATGGGTGGGTGGTGTGCGATGGGTGGGTGGTGTGCGATGGGTGGGTGGTGTGCGATGGGTGGGTGGTGTGCGATGGGTGGGTGGTGTGCGATGGGTGGGTGGTGGTGGTATTTGATGGGCGGGTGGTGTGTTACGTGCGGGTGGTGGTGGTATTTGATGGGTGGGTGGTGTGTTAAGGCAGAAACACAATACAGCGTCGAACGTCGCGTCGCGTCAGCTGTCAACGCCGTCGTCGAGTAGGGGAAGAGGGGGCATAATGCCCACGTTAAGAAGAAAGCCTTGTTTCAGAGTACATTTGAGAAGATTAACTTTACTTTTCGATTGTGTTTGGAAGTTTGGAATGTTTTTTGTCGAAATCTGGTAGTTAGAATAATTGGAAGGTCAAAAAAGGCCACAAATTTAATGAAGTTTGAAGAGTAGGTTGAAAATTGGATTTCAATTTCAGTAGGGGCATAATGCGCATATGTGTGTACCTAATCGCGCCGTTTAACGTTTAATAAGTGTTTATTGATTCAAGTGCTTCCGAAAGTGTTTGCCAGGTAAAAACACTTCTACTCTACTTCACAGATGGAAAAATATATTGCTACGCGCAGTGCTGCCAGATATACTGAAATTCTTGTGAATAGTTAATTAAATCTATATTAAATTTAGGAATTTTAAATATATTCGTTTATATTCAAGTTATGTTTTTCAATACAACATGGAAATATCTTTAAAATTGTTGTGATGATACTGCATATAAATTTATACAAATATGAAACATGCTTAAAGATAAACGGACATGGCGCGTTTTGCCCCACCTAGACATGTTTATTAAAAATCGTTCAAAATAACAGAAAAAATAATTGAAAAAGGAAATTTTTCGTTTTGTGATGATTTTAAAGACCAATGTTCATAATTGTTACATATGTCAGGTAATTTTTATTTGCCGATAGATGCCGTAATTCCTTACGAAAGTCAAGGCACAAATTTCAAGGAATATGGCTTGAAAAATGTTTATGGATTTTTGCAGAGATTTATCATACATTTGATGCTAATTTTTTGTACAAAAGGTTTCTACTGTTCATTAGAAGGGAATAACGTAAAGAAATTTTAAAATAAGTGTATAACTAGCTAGATATCGCAGTGGAGCGTTTTGCCCACAATGGGCATTATACCCCGAGTTCCCCTACTAAAACGCTGACGCGACGCAACCGACGATTTTTGCATCACAATACAGCGTCAAGAAACATAGCAACCAAAAGTTTGTTTTGATTCGATGCATTGGCGGATGTCGAAATTTTCGGTTCGGTTTTTCGGAATTCTTTTATTTCAGGAGAAATACGTTTGACAAGCGAATAAGAAGCCGATTATTTCCAACCAGTTCCGTTGATGATATTTTGATTGTGACGGTATCACAGCCACAGACGCAGCACCTCGGCAAGGTTTGTAGTATAAGAACCTCCAAACGCAGAAGACTTCAACCAATGATACATTGCTCGATGGTTAGCCTCAAATTCAATCCTCCTGCCGGATGTGGATGGACAGACCCTCCACCGGTAACAGCCGCTTAAGAACGATGGTAAAAGGATAGTGTGATTGCACCGAAGGCAGACAGTACAACATTCACTGAAAAAGGTTTTTTGTTTTAAATTATGAAGATAAAACTCGGCACAAAAAAACCAATATTTTTTGAGAAACAGTAGGAGTTATATATCCGAATCATTATGATTAAGAGAAGAATCCGATAATTGTAGAAAAGAAAAAAAAGGAGGATTTTTATGGTTTGAGTCAATTATTTATGATTTCATCATGATGTAAATCAAAATTTAATGAGAGACGTAAATATCAACGATGTTATTCATCAAATTTGTAAAATCGGGGATAAAAAATTACGATGATTTTATTTTTCATTATATTTGTGTCAAACTGACAAAAAACATCAAAAAGAAATATTTAAAACCCTGCTGACGCGCTAGAATTTCGATTTCTTTTAAAACATAAACGTCGACGCTGGAGAACGCTGCTGTTTAGAACAAGTCTCGCGTTTTAGTACTATGCTGTCACTGACGCGACGCACCATTGTGATGGCTCAAATGAAAAATTGTATCCCCAAAATGAAATGTCAAAGCGACGCTGACGCGACGCGACGACCGACGGGCTATTGTGCGGGCGCCTTTACGTGCGGGTGGTGTGCGATGGTGGGTGTTAAGCGAAGGGTGGGGATGGGGAGTGTGGTGGGTGAAGGTGGTAAGGGGGTTGCGGCTGTGTGTGGTGTGTGTGTGTGTGTGTGTGTGTGTGTGTGTGTGTGTGTGTGTGTGTGTGTGTGTGTGGT